>NC_134570.1:85757312-86057312 GCF_050947875.1 Dermacentor variabilis | reverse complement strand
CGTGGAGCGCTGAAATATCTCTGAGGTGCCGTGCTAGCAATTATAGTGACAGCCACTTGTGCACGTGTCGTTCGATTACGTGCTGTTTGAAGGCTGCTAACGAATAAACTTTACAATTACTAGACCGGCGGTGTTGCCAAGATTGCTTTAGTGGCATTATACTGCTCATTTATAAACAATTTAACACAAGTAGGATGTCGTTGCAGTTGGCCTTAAAATCCAGACGCGATAGCACAACGACAGAGTGCACATCGGGCCGCTATAACCCCATCAGCTCGACGGGCGTAGGCATCTTGTGTTGCAACCATTCGCGCCAGCCTTCGCATTATGTAGATTTCAATGACATTGGAGTTCGGCAAATTTTTTTACAGAGCAACCATTGAGCATGTATATGCAAAGAGAAATGGAGTGTTGGATTTGTAGGCCAAATGCAACGTGCAGTGTAAATATAGTGTCATGAGAGTAAGCGAAGCGTCTAACAACCTAAATTTTGAATGGCACAATATTCTGGATCAGCCTACATGTTTAGACAGCACTCTACCCCCTCCCGAGTTTTCCGGAGTCTTTTATCAACGGCGTCTGAAATGCATGTGAATGTCTCGGTATTGCTTCTCTTTGCAGTAAGCAAAGCTAAGTATCATGAAAAAAAGCCCTTCTAATAATTTACAAAACTTATTATCGATGGAAACATTGTCACTGGACTGCATATGTCATCAATACAAACAGGGTCTGCAAGTTAACTACCATGAACCCATATTTAGGAATGAGCGATTGCGTTATTCTAAGAAAGCCTAGAACATATTGTTTCCGGTGCAGTGGAGCAACTGCCAGTTTTATTAGTTACTGAGATTTAATTAGGCACTTGTGACTGTCTAAAAATCGTCTTTCTTATGAAAATTTAAATAGGGGATTTGTAGGCACAGCCCCCCCCCCCCCCCCCAAGGGACATCTATTTCGGTATATTCAGCGACGTACTAACTGTGTACTAATTTTTTCTTACTGTGAAAGAAACTCCACGAAAAATGAAAAATATGACTTGACCTGCCACCCGCATCATAAATGCGGGTAGGAGATCACATAGCCTTACGCTTATCGAGGCATACGCGCCACACTTCGCTCCTCTCGGAAAGTGCCGCACGAGACATATTGTCCGCGCCATGAAATGAACGTACATAAAGAGGTGCGCTAAAATTTTTTCTTCAGGTAGCGTCATAATCGTCGGTGAATATTGTGTAAAGGTCATGTGAAGCGAAGAAGCTCATTGCCTCAAACAAAACGCTGTTCTGTGGACTCCAACAGGGACTACGACAACTCTCTAGACACACTTTGAAATGCAGCCGGACGTCTTCATGGCTGACGAAAAGGAACATTGTGCGCGTAAAAGTGGTAAGAAGCCGGCCGCTTTAGCTAAGCCAGAGGTGCAACAGGCTTCAGTAGCTTACCATTTCAACCCAAAACTAAAACACACTAAACCAAAGCACTGCAAATAACAGAGGAAGTCTCTGGATTCATAGTACGCTGGATGCATTTTACAGCTTGTTGAGGAGCCAGGCTTTGTGGCCGTTATTAACGTTGCTTTGTCGGAGCACGTAGTGCCGTCGTGGACAACCTTTCCGAGAGCAATTATTCCGGAGCTCTACGCTTCGAGGAAGCAAAACTTGATAAGCAACCTTAATTTGCAAGCTTTGCTTCAAATGTTCCTCAAAATGTGTAATCACAGAATATCAAAGTTGCCAGAAAGCTCCCCTCCTTTCGGGCTATAAAAACCCACTCTTTGGCGGAGCAGCAAATGCAGCCATTTTCGCCCGGCCCTTAAAAAAGCGGCCCGCCGATATTTTCAGCGCTGACGATCCAAACAACAAGTGAAAGGCTGTGATCGACAGCCAGTGAAAATGTAACCTGTTGAATGGAGCACCTTTTTTGCAGCATGTGAAAGAATTAGTTTTTCGGCATCAAATTTTGGGCTTTGAAAAACGTTTTATGAATTGTAGAAAGGAGCACCTTTTACTGCATGTGGAGCAGATAGACGTCATCTGTGATATCTTCTCGCTTGACTCTGATTATGAAAGTTCTTTCTGTGATTTTTTTTCTCTATGTCTGTGTTTTTAGGCTCGTAACTAAGAGAAGGAAGGGCCTTCTTCACAAGATGTGGAGGTGCTAGTCTTTATATGTCATGATCTTTTAGCTTGAAATACGTTCCCAAATGATATTCTGTGATGTTTCATGCATGTGTGTGTTGTTACTTGTTACCTAGCTGTACAGAAATGAGTACTGCTTTTACCTTGCGTGAACAGCCAGTCTACTTGCAAGAATTTTTTTTTTACTGATTAGGGTAGGTTATCAAACGATTCTCTGTGATGCCTTTGTATGCCCTATCCTCAGAAATAAAAAAAAATTTCGCATTGCAAAAATTAAAGCTCTGAAGTTCGGTTATTGGGACACCTGCCAACTATTCAAATTTGTTTGAATTATTAGACCCCGAGGACTGGCCCCTTCAAGTTAACATCGAATCAAAATATTACTATTCACGCCAGCCTTTCAAGAAACAAGAAAAGAATTTCGAAGAAAATGCTTCTATTTGTCACAAGCAGAAACCAGACATGTATGATTGAGACATGCTGATGTTTAACAATAGTATCTCACCTTGCTGATATCGCAACTCAGTGCAACGGTTCTGAAATATAAATGACAGACATGCGCTCAGCTTTTATCAGCGTAACAAACGTCTTACGAGACAGTTTAGATATTGAAGAGCAGAAACAAGGAAATATGCAATTTTCTGTGCAAGAATAAATTGGGAAAATTTGTGAACTCCTGGTTCACTTGCAATGTACATTTAGGAGCCTGAGGCACTAGCTGCTGTGCTTCCATACTGTTATTTACTGCGTAAGTTTAGTAGAGACAATACTCACTTAGTCCGAATAACAATGACGTGCGATGATAAAGCATGATGCGCCGTTGGCTGATTAACTGGTCAGAATTCCGGAATTAACAATAAAAGCTTCCATCTAAAAATCAACATCCAATACACATGTCACCACTTTATTATATGGACAAGCGACGAGACGCGCTGAATTATTTGTACACAGATGTGCTATGCGCAGGGATGTAGTTGCGGGCTGGACGCACCGCAATGCTGGTAATGAACAAATCAGTTGCCCAGAAGATAAATGTGAGGTGCTCCGTGAGAAAACTATGCCCGTTATAGTCTCTAATTTGGTATCTAACATTAAGAAATTCGCTTAAGCATTTTTTCAAACATTACTATCCGAGGATCTCCCTGACATAAATGAACATCTTATGCGCAGAAGTAGCAATTTTTCTGTGATGACCATAACAGTGAAAGGCATACCGTCAACACTGAAAACTTTTGCAAAGGAACCGGCCGCGCTGCAAACGGGAGAAAGTGCTTTGGTATTTAACACGGGAAATCAGACGTAACAGCAAGGCTGTTCATGAATGGCAAATGACAATGAAGAAGAAAAATGCGTCCCAGTGTCTTTTGCAAATGGCAGTGCAGTACCAAGTCGCTTCGCAAAACGGCAACAGTGCTATTACATGATAAGGAAGAAAAAAAAAAGAGTAGGCGACCCTAATGTTTGACTTAAGTGCCTCGTTGTTGCAGTTTAACCTCGGCGTTAGTGTTCCTTAGGTTAAGCGAGCGAACATGTTTCCCTTGGCCCAATATGCGGGCGAGGAGCCAGGGAGGGTGAGGAGCAAGCCCAGCGCCCGCCACCTGGCGGGGCGTAGCCCTCACGCGAGCAGAGCACGAAGCGTACCTTACGTGCTCTCTCCGGTGCTGACGTCAGAGCATGTAAGGAGCGCGCGTGCGCAGCGTTTGCGAGCAAGCCAGCGAGCGAGCAGGTGAGCACCGCGAGAGGAGAAGCGAGAGGGGAGCGACGGACGTCACATCCGCTGTGCAACGCAGCGGTTCAATCTATGCCAGGCAAACGTTTTTCATTAATTAGCCGTGAAATATTATGCCACCTTGTATGTGGAATCATTAGCGACGTCGTTAAATCGGCTTTCTACTTCCAGGTTTCGATGAATTTAGCCGAAGTCATGCTCACATGGCGGGTCTCTAAAGTCTACGGTTCTATGCTTTGGTGTGCGGCAATCAGCGATTTCTAATTCATTCTAATTATTGCAGAGACTTCTGTAACAAATCTTGTAACTAAATTTACTTATGCTTTAATATCGCATTTATATTGAAACCAATGAACTTTGTACGCTGCTATTGTTTCTATTTGTTTCGATTTATTTTGAATTCCGTCCCCGATCGTCTCAGGAGGTGAACAGGAAGTGCTACGCATGAAACAAGAGTGTCACTTGAAGCTCGTGCAGCTAAAATTTCGGCAGACACTTAAGACTGCTTACGTGTGGGCATGCGAAAGCATTATACCGTTTGCAGACCTCGGAACGCAAAGGAATACCGCCCGTGTGGTTTATGTGTTCTCTCTCGCTGTGCCCATCTTTATTTGCGGTCAATATGATATGCAGTAAACACCAACTAGGCCAAACCTAAGTTCTTCTGAAGACCTCGGAAGGTCATGAAAGCGCTCATTTTATGAACTCATGACATGGAACCATCTCCTCCCTATTGGTTGCGTCGTCATATACTCAATGACGCACGCACTAGGCCGCACCTTTAGTCAGCCAGATCGCTGCGGCGTGACGTATGCTATGACGCACGCATAGGCAGACTTTTAGTCAGCCAGACCCCTGGAACCGCCATGGGGTCAGTAAAACGTGCTCGTCTTGCACCTCGGAGGCGCGGGTTCGATTACTGCCCAGACCGAAATGTACCAAATTCTCTGCAAAGCCATGAATTGGTTTACAGGAACTTCCCTGAGAAATTTGATATCCATCGAAGCATTTTTAGGTGTTCTTGCTCTTTCGACATAGCCAATTTTGGTACCATTTTTCGGTCAGGCCGACGCCGACAAATTTTCGAGTAATGGGGCATATAATCCTTTCGCAATAAAATGACAATACTGGGAATATTAATTCTGGCAGGAGCCATATGGCTTGCGATAGGTTCTCAGTGAGCAAGCTGTGCTTTGTAAAAAATATTTTAAGCTTCAATAGATTGCGTGTAAATGAATTTCTTGAGTATTTCAGCTTCTATATGTTCTTTGGGGAGGGGGGATTGTTAAAGGGTCCCTGAAACGGTTCGGACAAATTTCGTAGACGCGTAGGGTACAGCTACAGCAAAACATTGGTATTACAATTTGTGTAAAGCGTCTCATATTAATAAAGCCTCAGACGATTACAAGTTACTCTCCTCAATAGCCATTCATTTTCTCCTCGCCGAGAGATCCTCTGCCTTCACTGGCTCTCTGTCATCATGAGACATCGTGTCGTCTACTTCGGTTCGCCTTGGAGTCATCGCTAGAAACCTCTTCATTCTCTCCGCCAGCCGCCTGGCAATCGATTCCAAGCGAGAGCTATCGAATCAGCGTGCGTTGGGAGCATTTCGTCGCAGCGCCAATCACGTCCGGTATTCCGGCAGCCATTGGCTAGCTGGGCGTTTTGACGGATGTGAGGAGACGTAAAGCAAAGCCTCTCAATACTGCTATAGCGGTGATGAAAGACTTTTAGCGTAGACGTACGTGAGCAGCCTGATCGGTCTTCCCAGCCCAGCCACCTGGTGGCGCAGAGATTAATCAACCGAACAAAGTGCTAATATGGCTGTAACCAGGTGTAAAAGATTTTAAACATTTGGAAGAACAACGTGTGCAAGGTTATGCTCCTGCCAAAAATTTACACCAGCAGCAAAGTAGAATGCATTTCGTTACTGCTATATTATTTCTGTGTTTAGTTGAGCTCTGTGCCACCAGGTGGCTGCACCGTGCCAGCCACTCACATTTGCGCCTCCGCTCATACCGTAAAGCGCCCAGGCCCACTCCGCTTGTGCTTGCGTCTGCGTCTACCTGAATACCGGACACGCGTAACACTGTTGCTATAGTAATCCTTCGGCCTGAAGTGACGGTTGCGAAGGCGTAGATGGTGGCGCCGATCGGATACCGACACTGCAGCTACTCCATCCGAATGTTTGTCTTGCAGATGAAGACGACCTCGGAGCTTGAAATGGCGCCGATTGATACGTTCGCAGACCACAGCGCAAGTGCGAACCATGGTGCTCGCGTAATGAAGATCAGGACCAGCACAGACCAGGCAGCGCACATCAACACAGCGCATGTTGTAACGCAAGCAGTAGACACTTTCTGCGTGCCGGAAGTGCTTTAAAGGAGTGATAAATTGTCCTCGTGAATTCTCTTTGTTTTACTTCCTTTTTATAGAAGCAAATTAATTAAGATTCCAACTATTGCGAACGACACTTGTTCACCATAAAGTTGGAAAAATTAACGATCACCCGACTTGGGGCAGCCATTCGAATAGCTGGCCCTACCGGCATCAAAAGGTGAACTCCCGTCGCTCAGGCGAATGGCGGGCTGCGATCGGTAGCTTTGTACATCTATAAAGCCTTAAATTACACGCTTAAGACGTAGCACAAGAATGCGCCAATTAATGATTACGAAAACGTACCCTATCGACTCAGTACACTTGTACAGAAGCATCAAAATCGTTTCAGCGTAACTTTAACAAAAAAAACTTACTTGTAGGTGTTGCTGGCTCAAAATATTCCCGTTTTTCACACTAGGTACACATGGTTCATTTATATCTAAGACTATTCGTCACCTATTATGTAATTGGTATGGCGTTGCATTGAATTGGGGCCGGCGCTGTGAAGTTCACTTAGTTCGATACTTTGTCTTTCTTAAGGGCCCTATATTTTCCTTCTCTTCTGGCGAAAAGAAGAAAGGAAATACTCATATATTGGTAATATTCTTTCCTTTCTCTTCTCTTTCAAACCTTCTGGATAAATCAGCGCCCAACGTGAGAGACATTGCGCTACATGCACCATGCACATATTGCAATAACCGATTGCAGCAGCTAAGTAGCTGTGGCGTTCTCTGTTTTTTTCCGTTGTCATGGATCGAATTTTCGGCTTAGCGCCTCATGCACTTCAGCTTTGCCTGGCGGGAGGCTTGGTGTGTAAACAGTTACGTGTGTGGAGCCATCTGTAGTTAGAATTGTACGTTATTATAGTTATGGTCGAATCTGCCTGACAGGGTATGCTAGCAAAAAATTTGCTTGAGAAGGTACGCTACATCACGCTCTCTTTAGGAGGTAAAGTGACCTTTGTTGGACATACCATGAGAAGCCAGCAAACACTGACACCAAGGACAACATAGGGGTAATTACTTGTGCTTAATAATTGTAATGAAGAAACGATAAATTAATGGAAATTAAAGTGGACGAAAAAACAACTTGCCGCAGGTGGGAACCGAACCCACAACCTTCCCATGTCGCGTGCGATGCTCTACCAATTGAGCTACCGCGGCGCTGTTTCCCCATCCACTTTCTTGGTATTTATGTGTACTAGTAGAACCGTGGGAGTGTTAGCCAGCGCCATCACTCACAGACATTGGCGGCGGACGTGGAACGTCGTTTTTGCCGCAGGCGTCACGAGCACGTGATCTTTTTGGGTGAAGGCAAGTGGTCAATAAACCCACATATGCTACCTAAAGGCATCAATGTTGCCGGATTCGAGACCCTCGTTATATAATAAACGAGAAGAAAGGGGGTTAACCAAGGGGCCCGATTATTATTAGTCATATCATGAGAAGCCAACAAACACTGACACCAAGGACAACATAGGGGAAATTACTTGTGCTTAATAAGTGTAATGAAGAAACTAAAAATTAATGCAAATTAAAGTGGATGAAAAAACAACTTGCCGCAGGTGGGAACCGATCCCACAACCTTCGCATTTCGCGTGCAATGCTCTACCAATTGAGCTACCGCGGCGCCGTTTCCCCACCCACTTTCTTGGGTATTTATGTGTACTAGTAGAACCGTGGGAGTTTTAGCCAGCGCCATCACTCACAGACCTTGGCGGCGGACGTGGAACGTCCTTGTTGCCGCAGGCGTCACGAGAACATGATCTTTTAGGGTGAAGGCAACTGGTCAATAAACCAAGATATGCTACCTGAAGGCATCAATGTTGCCGGATTCGAGACCCTCGTTAAGTAATAAACGAGAAGAAAGGGGGTTAACCGAGGTGCCCGACTATTATTAGTTATATCATTAGAAGCCAACAAACACTGACACCCAAAAAGATCACGTTCTCGTGACACCTGCGGCAACAAGGACGCTCCACGTCCGCCGCCAAGGTCTGTGAGGGATGGCGCTGGCTAACACTCACACGGTTCGACTAGTACACATAAATACCCAAGAAAGTGGATGGGGAAACAGCGCCGCGGTAGCTCAATTGGTAGAGCATCGCACGCGAAATGCGAAGGTTGTGGGTTCGGTTCCCACCTGCGGCAAGTTGTTTTTTCATCCACTTTAATTTGCATTAATTTTTAGTTTCTTCATTACACTTATTAAGCACAAGTAATTTCCCCTATGTTGTCCTTGGTGTCAGTGTTTGTTGGCTTCTCATGATATGACTAATAATAATCGGGCCCCTTGGTTAACCCCCTTTCTTCTCGTTTATTATATAACGAGGGTCTCGAATCCGGCAACATTGATGCCTTTAGGTAGCATATGTGGGTTTATTGACCAGTTGCCTTCACCCAAAAAGATCACGTTCTCGTGACGCCTGCGGCAAAAACGACGTTCCACGTCCGCCGCCAATGTCTGTGAGTGATGGCGCTGGCTAACGCTCCCACGGTTCTACTAGTACACATAAATACCAAGAAAGTGGATGGGGAAACAGCGCCGCGGTAGCTCAATTGGTAGAGCATCGCACGCGACATGGGAAGGTTGTGGGTTCGGTTCCCACCTGCGGCAAGTTGTTTTTTCGTCCACTTTAATTTCCATTAATTTATCGTTTCTTCAGTACATTTATTAAGCACAAGTAATTTCCCCTATGTTGTCCTTGGTGTCAGTGTTTGTTGGCTTCTCATGATATAACTAATAATAATCGGGCCCCTCGGTTAACCCCCTTTCTTCTCCTTTGTTGGTTGGAGGTATTTGACGTAACTATTCAACTAAAAAAGCAGCTTTTCCGCACTGCTGATTTCATAAAGTGGCTCGGGCTGCATCCTCCAAACAGGCACGTTCAGCCTGGCGGAAGCTCACCTGGGGATGATAAGTGGTCTAGCTGCACACGTGCCAATTCGAAAGGTTCTAATTGAAGGAAAATTGTTCTTCGTCCTTAGTGGCTGTTTTGAATACCTTCTAGGCAGCATGGGCGAATCACCATTCGGGTCTCCATAAGAGTGGATAAGGTGGTGAGCTACTAGTGTTTCCTATAAATTTAGCGGTTCAGGAATAATGCTATGGATTGTGCTAAGTTCAATAAATTCAAAGGAGCGTGTTTTCGTACAACAGGCGTGCCGACCATTGCGTGGATGTTCGGCCCGTGCTTGTGCGTAACCTGCAATGGTTATCTCCTTTATGCCACTTAATTAAAATTGTCTTCAATATAACAATGACTTAAATGGTAGTTGTCTATCATCAAAAGGTATTTAGCGCGAGAGAATGAAACAAGTCATATTCAATTTTTACACGGTTGCGTTGGCTGCTCTTTAGCAGTAGTTGACTCTCGCTGGCTAGAGAGCCCTCTGGTGTAGATGGTAGATGAAGCAAGCTGATAAAGTATTGCAAGTACTTTCTTTTAGTAGAATATTATTTTTTGACAATTTCATTGCAGTTTACTCATTCATTCTGGTTCTTCTGCGACATCAAATTCTTCTTGGCAATGCACATAGTGTCAGGTCACCTGTTAAACAGCAAAACATACTGGCGATACATGCTCAAGGTTAACACTTGCTGAAAACTGATCTTCCTGTGTCGTGATGCGTCAGTGCTACATCTTCGTTTTACGACGTAGTGACTTGTGCCCACACGTGGAGTTTTTTAAAGCTGAAAGCTTCCACTCTAGAATATTTCTTGCGGGAACAACACAGCTTGTCGAGGAGGGTGAAAGGTAACTTTAAACGTTTCATTGCTAGCTGTACAAGATTGACGTCGTAACTATGGCCTCACAGTAACAGGTTTTGGTTCGTGGCGCCGTGATCACAATGTCACAATGACTTGTGGTTGGTACAGACATCCACATGGTGGATGATTGTGCAACAGGGATAGTACCCACTGGAGAACACAGCAGTAAATACATTTTTATATGTGCGTCGCTTTTCAACTATGAGATGGACGGATACAGGGGCAGGCGCTTTCCATGACAAGAACCAGCGATTGAAATCAGACTGGTTCACAATAGATGGACGAGACCAACGATATATTGCTCGTAGTAGACTTGAAAGTGCGATTAGTTACCTATATATAGGTATATAGCTTTAGATATGCAAAATTTGATATAGTTGTTCTAGGGTACCAATTGTAATTGAAACATTGTACAAAGTACTCAGAAACACGCAAAGTAAGAGGCTTTTCTTAAGTTTTCTTTAACATGGTCCTCTTTTCTGTGATTTGAAGACAGCTCATGAAGTATTAACGACAGGAAAAACTGCGTTCGCGTGCGTCTTGACAGCAGGACTTTTAGACAAGTTTCGAAATAATGAAGCCTGCATGCATGTCGAAAAAAAAAATATGCAATCACCATTGTCTTCAGAATACAAGAACGTGAACATACAAATACATACGTAAACACTGGAATCCGCCATAGTCCTAAATGACAAAACACATGCAGTTGTTGAAAGCCGAATAGAGATGCAAACACGCTCGTGGGCTTTCTGTAGGAGGGGTTTGCTTGTTTCCGTCTTTGAAAATGTGATTCAGGGGCGGAATTCACTAAGCTGCGCACTTCGTATGCAATTTGTTAGCCGAAAAGTTCTTACAATAAGTGAGAGTGCTACCGCAGTGGTGGTGCATTTAGCTTGCAGCGTGCTGCCAGGGCGTAAAGGAAACGAAAACTTAGATTATACTGAAAAACTTGGATAAATTGCTGTGCGGGCGTCAATTAAGGAACTTCCTGTTCACTAAAATCCGTATGAATGCTGACCCAAGATGCCCACATAAGGGGATCGTTCATTAGTGAAGTAGTATTGCGCAACAAAAAAGACACGGAGGTAAGAGAAGTACACACACCAAGCACGTCCGTGTCTTTTTGTTGCGCAATAATATTTGATTAACGGATTACCAGCTTGCCCGGAATGCTGCTCTCATTACGATCATTCATATCTTAGCAATGTGCGTTGTTGGGCGGGTCTGTACACATTTAGGCAGTGGCTAAGCACAAGACTACATGGACGAGGAAGCACCTGTTCTGTGGCCGTCCTCGTCCTTGGGAAATTTTGTACTCTTTGCTACCATCTAAATATTTTTATAGCAACCTCAAGAAATGTGTGGCAAGAGCAATATTTGTGTTGCGTCCAACAAGGTGTGCCAGCAAATAATGCATAACGAAATGGCCGGTTCCTATCACGGCCTTCCAGTACAAAAATGACTGTTGATTAACCATTGATATATTGTTGGGCAATTGTTCAAACAACGGACTTCAACAAATTTTCAAGTGCAATTGAGTTCACTCAAACCTTGCACAACAATATTACCGTTTAGTGTTCTCAATAAACAATATATTGGGTAATTTGTGTTGATTTTTCTTGTTGTTTTTTGTTGTGTAGCAGTTGAGTCCACTATACAATAATTAGGACTCGCATATGAAGACATTCCAAAAATTTATTGCGAAGCGTTCCCACCTCATTCCTGCCATTTTGCGGCAGGTAGGTTCTTCTTTCGCCTCGCTTTCATTAAAAGAAAATAATGTGTGACCGATGGGGTGGAATCGAACGTCGGCCGTCGAGCGCGGTACTCTAACCAATAGGCCACGAGCGCCCGCATACTCCTCTCATTGGAAAGCCAGTGAGCTCTGAAATGCTTGGCGCGTACGCTGCGTGCAAATTCCTCGTGCTTTCGCTACAGTTGGCGCTTTGAAGCGCCTATCTCCGGGACTGCGCGACTTTCGTAGCCGTTTTCGCTACATAAAAACTGCAACGTTAGACTACATTCGTGACCGCCCAAGTTCTAAACGATTTATTTCTTTGCCGGTGTACAAATGCCATCGTCGTTTTAACATACACTAGATAATATAGCCATTGGTACTATCCAAAATGAGCGCGTTTCGGGCAGCAGAAGAATGCGAAATTCACTTGCAAAAACGGTGACTATGCGCATGTGGAGTACCCCAAAAATAGACACGGCGGCAGCGTGGCCGGCGATAAGACAGGCGCCGACACGCGACGTCGCTACCTTCGTGCATCGTACATGCTGCGGGCACCGTAGGATGCAAGCGCGCACACGCTACAAACATACACGTGTGAGGTCTTGGAATTTCCAGTGACGTACCCTCTGTCCGTAAAGCAAATATAGTTTTTTATCCAATGTCCGTGGTACTAGAGATCAAAGAACGAACGCGCTTTGAGATAGCAGCGCACAGCCGCTATAACCATAGACTTCAAAGAGCTTCGGATTCAGCAACAGCCGCAACAGCATCACATCTAATCGCTGTATCTGCAGCTGCTCCTGACTCTCGCCTTGCAAGAAGTACGCGATTAAATTGAGGCTCGCCGAACTGTCGTCATAGGATAAAGAACCAACTTTAGAGGCGGGAAACTGTACCTTCCACAGTGGTTCGAAAATAAGCAGTGGCAGCGCATGGAACTTACCTAGGCGGACGCCAGATGGCGTTGTTAAAACAGGGAGCGGAAGTGCATTTCTTGAGCGCAATTTTCAATATGGCCGCGTTTCGCCGGTCGTGTACGCTTGAACGCGCCGTGCTCGCCCTGCAGGCTATGCGGCATGCCTCGATGCCTCGGCTGCCACGTAGCCGGTGCGTTCTAATTGCCAAGAGACCAAACAGCCTCTACTGATGCCCATACAAACAAGCCACAAGTGAGTGAACGTGGCTCACTAAAGTGAGTGACGTGGCTCTGTCAATAAAGTCGCACAGAACGTGCGACTTTATTGACAGAAGACAAGCGGTGTACATACTCGTGCAATAGCAGAAATAAAAGTTGCATGATGAGATACGCTGGAATCAATGACGCGAACTCGTAAACGGCTCACCGTCGTTGTCGCACATGGCGGTCTGGTAACGAGGTACAACCAGCGGCGCAAGCAGACTGGGCAGAGTGTCCCACCTGTTCGCAGCGGCAGTCGTCGTTGAAGATGAGCAACTTGCATTGCGATGCTATCGGGTGACGCAGGCATCTGCTGCCGCAGCCAACACATCGACATGGACTACCCGGCATTTTAGCGGTAGCTCCTTTCCAACCTGTGCGTTTCTTTTCTTTCGGGGGCCGTTAATGTGTGGCTCACACTTGGTGTCCCACATTGTCTCAATATGGAGAAGTCGCTTTCATCAGTCACTTTTGCGGGCTTTTCCACCCATGTGGCAATCAATTTCATACACGTCGGACCATGTCAGCACGTATGCTGGTCTCCGTTCGTGCTTAATCGCAGCCGAGAAAGGCCACAGGAGCAATTTTCTCATGGCTGCAGCAGGAGAGGGTGAACGGGGAGCACGAATCACGGTGTGTGTAAATTGGGAGTCTGTGTCGCTGTGCAGACTGCAGGAGCAAATGCTTACTTTGAGAGACTGCTTTCCAATGCAACTGACCAGGCTGCCACATCCGAGAAGCATAACACGGTGACCGTAACCAAGTGAGATAACAGCAAAATTATACAGCAATCAATCACCATATAGGTTTCAGAAAATACAATTTACATTGGCTACGAACCACATGGCAACAGTGAGCATTCACGTACATGGGTCTCTTACGGTACATTCAGCCACCTACCTACAGGCGTAGTGCTTGCCTTCGTCGCATGTGGTGGTCTGATAATGAGCGACAACCAGCAGTAGAAACAGATTGGACAGAATGTCCTACCTGCTTGCAGCAATAGTCGCCGTTAAAGATGAGCAACTTGCAGTGCGAAGCAATCAGGTGACGCAGGCATCTGCTGCCGCAGCGTACACAGCGACATGGACTACCCGGCATTTTAGCATTAACTCTTTTCCAACCTGCACGCTTATTTTCGTTCAGGGACCGCTAACGTGTGGCTCACACTTGGTGTACCACTTTGTCTCAATATAGACAAGTCCCTATTGCGGACATCACCTTCGGCAGCCATTCTTGAGGGCCTTTCCACCCAACTTCATACACGTTGTTTGGATCGGACTGCTGGTACGATCTGTTGGGAACTCGGCGCTGACGCCCGTGGTTGTACCTGGGTCGCAAGCCCCAAGGGTAGCGTTGGCCTGGCGGCCTGGGGTACAACTGCAAGCATCCGAAGGTCCCGGCAAAGCATGAGTCGACAGGTAACAACGAAACAACTTGTTTATTTTAACATCGCAAAGAGTTGGCGGTCAGGTTTGACCGAAGTAGAGAGACGGGAGAGCACTTTACTCAGCAGAAGAAATCGGAGCCCTCTTCTGGCGTCCGGGGGCAGCTGTTTTTATACTCTCGCAGTTGAGGGCAAGAAGGAACCCCTCAAAAGACGAGCACGTGAATGTACAATGGGCTAATGGTGACGCACACTGTCGTAGCGATGCCGTAGCACCATGTCGTGGCGCTGCGCAAGATCTCGTAGCAACTGGTCGTGGCGCTGCCGGACGGACACAATGACTGTAACGAGAAGATGGTCCCTGCTTTGGCTTCGCCTGTTTCGGGCACAATGACTGGAACGAGATCCCTGCTTTGGCATCGCCTGTTTCGGGCCCAATAACTGGAATGAGATCCCTGCTTTGGCATCGCCTGTTTCGGGCACAATGACTGGAACGAAATCCCTAGGCGGTCGCATCGCCGCAGACGCGCCTGGAAACACCTGGCGATGAGTGTTGCGGTGACGACGATCGGGCCAAAATGTCCGCCGCCCCGCCGCCGTCGCGCCGGCAAAACCACGTGTCGCAGGCGAAACGCAACAGACCGCCCCGCCGGGGAAAGGAGATCCCGATGGACAGGGGACTGCATCCGCTGTCCGGAGGGATGTCGCTCGATGATGCTCATAACCGAAGTCGGGCGTCCCTTGACGTTTCTTGAGCGCAGCGTACAGAGAAGGCCTCGTTCTCTCGTTCAGGTTCGCACGGGACACTGCAAAGTGACTTCGGGAGAGTTCACATTTTTGTTCTCGTTCCCGGCAAGCGTTAGAACTACGCTGAAAACTCAACCGCTCAGTCAGCAAGCACGGCACAACCCTCACTAAGCCCTGCCAGGCTCTTTCCCCTTGTTATACCACTGCCTAGTTCCTTACAGTAGTCTAGCATCACTCAGAACGCGTCCACAAATTGAAAAATTGCACTAGAAAGCATATCATCACTTTGAAACACTAAACAAAAGCAATATGTTAAAAAAAATCCTGCCTCAGGAAGAAAAACATCAGTAACAAACAATTTTGAGGCTGATTCCTACGTTAGGGGCTTCGACTTAAGCCATCGGCGTTACCGTTGAGACTCCCCTTTTTGTAACGCACCTCAAAGGAATATTGTTGTAAAGCGAGGCTCCAGCGCAGGAGGCGGCCATTTTTGGGAGAGATGGTCTGCAGCCATTGGAGAGGGCAGTGATCCGTCTCAATGATAAACCTCGAGCCGGCTAGATAGCATGACAATTTCTGAACGGCCCACACGAGACATGCACACTCTTTCTCGGTGGCGCTATACGCCTGCTCACGACTGGTCAGCTTACGACTTGCATACAGGACGGGGTGTTCTACTTCTCCATTTTCCCGTTGGCACAGTACAACGCCCATGCCTCGCTCACTAGCATCGCACTGAACAATGAACCCTTTTGTATAGTCTGGCGATCGTAGCACAGGCTGGCTTGCTAGGGCACTCTTTAGGGCGCTAAAAGCTCTTTCCTTGGTCTCGTCCCAGACGACTGTTTGAGGCTCTGTCTTTCTTAGAGCATCCGTCAGGGGAGCCGCGATATCAGAGTACCTAGGGATGTACCTCTGATAGTAGCCGGCGACACCCAAGAACGACCGAATATCGGTCTTGGTGCGCGGTTGCGGAAAGTCTCGCACAGCGGCCACTTTTATTTCAGAGGGGCGGCGACGACCCTGACCAATCACGTGACCGAGGTAGACAACCTCGGCCTGTGCTAACTGGCACTTAGGAGCCTTTACTGTCAAGCCTGCTTCGCGCAGGCGGGTTAGCACTGCCCGCAAGTGTGTCATATGCTCAGACCAGGATGCGGAGAATATCGCTACGTCGTCTAGATACGGTAAAGCGAATTCTTGCTGTCCCCGCAACACTTTATCCATGAGACTTGAAAAACAGTATGGCGCGTTCTTCAAACCAAAACTCAACACTTTAGGACGGAATGTTCCCATTGGTGAAATGAACGCCGCATACCTACTAGCCTCTTCTGTAAGTGGAACCTGCCAATAACCCCTGACAAGATCTAGGGTGGAAATAAACTGAGCGCTACTAACTTTCTCAAGGCGCTCCTCGATGTTAGGGATCGGATAAATTTGATCCTTAGTGATGGAATTAAGCCTGCGGTAGTCGACGCAAGGACGAGGTTCCTTGCCCGGTACCTCAACTAAAATCAAAGGGGAGGTATAATCACTCTCACCTGCCTCAATAACACCGAGCTGTAGCATTTTCTTTACCTCAGCCTCCATAATATCGCTCTGGCGGGGTGACACCCGATACGCCTTGGATCGTACTGGCTCTGTGGAGGTAAGTTCTATATCATGAGTAAGTACAGAAGTCCTACCAGGCCTCTCAGAGAACAGACCTTGAAACTCTTGTAATAGCTGGTGTAGTTCGGTTTTCTGCTCAGGCGACAGCGGTGCTTTACTGATAAGGTCACTAATGACTTGACCGGTGTCTTCCCTGTTCGTCACTGAGCCTAGTCCCGGAAGCTCGACCGGAAGCTCTTCAGGAACGTTTACCATCATGCACACCACTGCTTCCCTTTGTCTATAAGGTTTGAGCAGATTACAGTGGTAAACTTGCTGTGCTTTCCGCTTTCCTGGCAGACTTACCACGTAGTTAACGTCCGACAGTTTCTGAACAATTCGTGCTGGGCCCTCCCACTGCACGTCTAGTTTGTTGTTTAGCGATGTGCGCAATATCATGACCTCATCGCCAACCTCAAAACGACGGGCCCTGGCTGTCCGATCATAATAAACCTTGGCCCTCTGCTGGGCCTTTGTCATTGCTTCACCTGACAACTCCTGTGCCCTTCTTAAGCGCTCGAGGAGCTTAAGCACGTACTCCACCACGACTGGGTCGTCGCCCCTACCTTCCCATGATTCTCGAAGCATGCGAAGCGGAGATCGAAGCGAGCGACCGTACACCAGTTCAGCTGGCGAAAACCCCGTAGCCGCATGCGGCGCGGTTCTTAACGCAAACATCACCCCAGGCAAACACAGCTCCCAGTCAGTTCGATGTTCAAAACACAACGCTCTCAACACGCGCTTCATGACGGAGTGGAGCTTCTCAACGGAATTCGACTGTGGGTGGTACACTGAGCTGTGTAACAGCTTTACCCCACACCTTTCGAGAAAAGTTGTCGTCAAAGCGCTAGTAAACACTGTGCCCTGATCTGATTGGATTTCCGCAGGGAAACCAACTCGCGCAAATATGGACAGTAGTGCATTAACTATCTCAACTGAGCTGAGTTCTTTAAGCGGCACTGCTTCAGGGAACTTTGTCGCTGGGCAGATCACAGTCAAAATGTGTCTGTACCCCGTGGCTGTTACCGGCAGAGGTCCCACAGTATCAATAACGAGCCGTCTAAAAGGCTCCGTTATGATAGGTACCAATTTCAACGGCGCCCTTGATTTGTCCCCTGGTTTGCCCACCCGCTGACAAGTGTCACATGTCCTCACGAAATGGTCTGCGTCCCGAAAACACCCTGGCCAATAGTACTCTTGCAAGAGACGGTCCTTAGTTTTCTTAACTCCTAGGTGTCCGGACCACGAACCCCCATGTGACAAGCGCAACAGATCCTGACGATAGCATTGAGGCACGACCAGCTGATCGAACTCCACTCCTCGGCGGTCTAGATACTTCCGGTACAGGACTCCACCTCTTTCCACAAAACGCGCAGTTTTCCTGGCGATACCTTCTTTGACATTGCAGCGCACGTTTTCCAGGCTGCCATCCTTTTTTTGCTCGGCCATCAAAGCCGTCCGGCTGACTTTTAGCAACCTATCAAGTCCGTCTGACGTAGGCGCGATGAGCAAATCAGTAGATAGCTCTTCTAACTTTCCCGCGTCGGGATTTTCCTCTCCAGTATCTGGCGCCTTCAACGCTACAGACTCAATTTTATTCTGTTCGGGCGTGCTCTGAATATCAGCTTGCTGCGCCTCTGACCCTTTTTCGTTGTTTGATAACGTCGGCCCCGCAACTACCGCCTTTGCAGCGAGCTCCCGAACCTTCGATCTGGTTAAGGCCTGAACACTAGCTTCACCAAACAAAAGCCCCTTCTCGCGCAGGAGGTGATCGGACCTGTTTGAAAATAGGTACGGGTACTGGGGTGGCAGCATAGATGACACTGCCGCCTCTGTCTCAAGCGCTCCGAAAGGTCCTTCAATAAGCACTTTTGCTACTGGCAGACACACGCTATGAGCTTCCACGGCTTGCTTGATCCACGCGCACTCGCCCGTGAACATATGGGGTTCTACGTAAGATGGGTGAACTACATCCATCGTAGCTGCGGAATCGCGAAGCACTCGGCACTCTTTCCCGTTCACGAGGAGGTCTCGCATGTAAGGCTCGAGAAG
Organism: Dermacentor variabilis; assembly: GCF_050947875.1. NCBI lineage: Eukaryota > Metazoa > Arthropoda > Arachnida > Ixodida > Ixodidae > Dermacentor > Dermacentor variabilis. The sequence continues at coordinate 86,038,544 of NC_134570.1, read as the reverse complement.
CTTCATGTTCTCGTCAGTGCTGCCTAGTGAAAAAAACACAACTTTTGGTGTTGTTTCCGGACACTGCGCCGAAAAGTGACCCGGCTTCTGGCACGTATAACACAAGCGCGCTCGCCTCATCTCGAACCGCTTTCTGCGTTTGGCTGCCGCCGTCTCTTTACGTTTGGTCGGACTGCTTTCGCTCGCATCCGCACTACGCGTGTCCCCCTTTAATCTCATGGGCGTGAACCTTGGCCTCTCAGACTTGGAGCCAAATTCACCCTTTTGACCGTCCTTAGCTCCGCGAGCTCGACGCGTCACAAACTCCTCGGCTAGCTCAGCGGCTCTAGCCACCGTACTCACGTCTGGCCTATCCAAGACCCAGTATCGCACGTTCTCCGGTAACCGACTATAAAACTGTTCTAGCCCGAAACACTGCAGAACTTTATCGTGGTCACCAAACGCTTTCTCTTCTTTGAGCCACTCCTGCATGTTCGACATAAGCCTATACGCAAACTCTGTATATGACTCACTTTTGCCTTTCTCATTTTCCCGAAACTTCCGACGGAACGCCTCCGCAGACAGCCGGTACTTTTTTAGCAGACTCGATTTTACTTTGTCGAAATCCTCTGCCTCCTCTCTATCCAAGCGAGCGACTACGTCGGCCGCCTCGCCGGGTAACAAAGTGAGCAAGCGCTGTGGCCACGTTTCCCGAGAGAACCCCTGCTTCTCGCACGTTCGCTCAAAGTTAACCAGGAACAAACCAATGTCCTCTCCAAGCTTAAACGGCCGCATCAGGTCAGTCATTTTGAACAATACTCGTTCTCCTGCACCGTGTGCCTGACTTCCATTACGAGCGCGTTCCATCTCTATCTCGAGACGCTTCATTTCCAAAGCGTGTTCGCGCTCTTCTTTTTCTTTCTGCTCTTTAAGTTCGCGCTCCTGTTTCTCTTTTTGCTCTTTAAGTTCGCGCTCATATTTCTCTTTTTGCTCTTTAAGTTCGCGCTCATGTTTCTCTTTTTGCTCTTTAAGTTCGCGCTCCTGTCTTTTTGACCTCTCCTCAATAGTCTCAAGGCATTCCGACAGCTCGTCATCCTCAGCCTCTAACTCAAGAATAGCCTTTAGTAGTTCAGGTTTTCTTAGTTTGTCTGAGACATCCAGACCCAACTCTCTTGCAAGCTCCAACAATTTCGGTTTGCGCAACGACTTCAAATCCATGGCTGCTCTGAATGCTGCTTTCTCTACTGCTTACTATTGTCTTGCCGCAAACTAACCCGGCAGCAACGACAACCACAATTACCAGCTCTGTTTCTGACACTAACAAAAAGCCTGGCAACGCTCAGAAGAAGAAAGTCCCGCACTCACCAAACCTCGCAGGCAGGAATTCCGCGCAGTCGTTCCGCTGCAGGCAACCAGTCGTCACACAGGGCTCGTTGCACTGCTCCCGGATCGACGTTGAGCTGCTCAGCATACAGTCAACTGCATCTCTTTGCTGCTGGCCTCCGTTGTCGCGATCTCGCCGCTGGCAGACCGTTGTTTGAAGTCGTAGGCGATCCCACCGCTGCCACCAGATGTTTGGATCGGACTGCTGGTACGATCTGTTGGGAACTCGGCGCTGACGCCCGTGGTTGTACCTGGGTCGCAAGCCCCAAGGGTAGCGTTGGCCTGGCGGCCTGGGGTACAACTGCAAGCATCCGAAGGTCCCGGCAAAGCATGAGTCGACAGGTAACAACGAAACAACTTGTTTATTTTAACATCGCAAAGAGTTGGCGGTCAGGTTTGACCGAAGTAGAGAGACGGGAGAGCACTTTACTCAGCAGAAGAAATCGGAGCCCTCTTCTGGCGTCCGGGGGCAGCTGTTTTTATACTCTCGCAGTTGAGGGCAAGAAGGAACCCCTCAAAAGACGAGCACGTGAATGTACAATGGGCTAATGGTGACGCACACTGTCGTAGCGATGCCGTAGCACCATGTCGTGGCGCTGCGCAAGATCTCGTAGCAACTGGTCGTGGCGCTGCCGGACGGACACAATGACTGTAACGAGAAGATGGTCCCTGCTTTGGCTTCGCCTGTTTCGGGCACAATGACTGGAACGAGATCCCTGCTTTGGCATCGCCTGTTTCGGGCCCAATAACTGGAATGAGATCCCTGCTTTGGCATCGCCTGTTTCGGGCACAATGACTGGAACGAAATCCCTAGGCGGTCGCATCGCCGCAGACGCGCCTGGAAACACCTGGCGATGAGTGTTGCGGTGACGACGATCGGGCCAAAATGTCCGCCGCCCCGCCGCCGTCGCGCCGGCAAAACCACGTGTCGCAGGCGAAACGCAACAACGTCAGACCGTGTAAGCACGTATGCTGGTCTCCGTTCGTGCTTAATCGCAGCCAAGAAAGGCCACAGGCGCAATTTTCCCATGGCTGCAGCAGCAAAGGGTGAACGGGGAGCACGAATCACGGTTTGTGTAAATTGGGAGTCTGTGTCGCTGTGCAGACTGCAGGAGCAAATGCTTACTTCGAGAGTCTGCTTTCTTATGCAAATAATCAGGCTGCCACATCCGAGAAGTATAACACGGCGACTGTAACCAAGTGAGATAACAGCAAAATTAATCAGCAATCAATCACCGCTGAGAGTTCAGACAATACATTATACATTGGCTACAAACCATATGGCAACAGTGAGCATTCACGAACATGGGTCTCTTACGGTACATAGTGCTTGCCTTCGTCACGTGTGGTGGTCTGGTAATGAGCGACTACCAGCGATACAAACAGATTGAATAGAGCATCGCACCTGTTTGAACCGACAGTTTCCGTTGAAGATGAGCAACTTCCATTGCGGAGCAATCAGGTGACGCAGGCATCTGTTGCCACAACCAACGCAGCGACGTGGTCTACCCGGCATTTTAGCATTAACTCCTTTCCAACCTGCACGTTTATTTTATTTCGAGGGCCGCTAATGTGTGGCTCACACTTGGCGTCCCACTTTGTCGCAATATGGACAAGTCGCTTTCGTGGGCATCACCTTCAGCAGACATTTTTCTGGGCCTTTCCACCCATACGGCTATCAACTTCATACACTTCGAATCATGTGAGTGCATATGCTGGTCTCAGTTTTGAACAAATCATGACCGAGTAGGCCACAAGCACAATTTGCCCATCGTTGCAGCAGGAAAGAACAAATGGGTAGCACTAGTCATGGTGTGTGTATACTGGGAGTCTATGTCGCTGTGCGGACTGCAGGAGCAAATGCTTACCTCGAGAGACTGCTTACCAATGCGACTGACCAGGCCCCCACATCCGAGAAACGTAACATGGCTACCACAACCAAGTGGGGCAGCAAAACCAGATTCTGCAATCAATCGCTTCAATGTAGCTTGCGCAAAGACCCAGGCTATTGAGGAAGAAGAGTAATCATCAACGAGACTAGAAATACGGAAATTGAGAAAGCTTGCATTCAAGAGAGAAGCCACTCAGTTCTGCAAGCATTGAAGGCTTTACACATCAAGAAAAGTAAAATGGTACATAGCACACGGTGTGTAGGTAAATGCAAGACCCATCCTGATGCTGCATCAGCTCTTTGAGGAGAGGAATTGTGCATGACAGCATACACTAGAAGATACTGGTACAGATGTGTTAGGCTGCTAGACAATGACTGGTATTAAGTATCAGCGAATAATCGGTTGACCTTTATGTTTGGATGAGGATGAATGATATCTAATGAGAATGGGCAATGAAAAAGAAGAAAAATAACACTTGGCAGAAATGGAATTGACATGGCCAGGAAGCTGATTAAGCGCAAAGTGACGAAACTCTTTTGGCCAGCGTCGTCCGTGCTTGGTCAGAAGTTTCAGGTGCATCTGAAGACGAAGAATTTCTAGAAAGTCCTTTTTGAGTTACCTGGATGCTTCAGCCAAATGTCCGTGCTGGTGGAATGGTGGCTGAAGCACATCTCAGTCTTGGCACAGTCCTTTGCAGACTTGATATCTCATCCAAATTCTTCTGCATGCGCTTCATTGTTCGTAGTGTAAACGCCTTGCAAATTCAGCTCCCACCCCTTCCTGTTGGTGTAGATAGGAGCTCCTGTGATGACCAAGATGTGCTTGGCATAGACTCTGTTGGGGCAGAAGGGTGACACGAGATACAGCACAGATTAGCCAAACTCATGTGTGTTTTCTTTTATGTTCGAATCAATTATACTGACCCATAAATATGAACAAACATTCATATCTGCTGAAAATAGCAAGCCAATACAGCATATATCAAGCATATTTATTCCTGAACCATGTGTTGTTTACCTTGTAATAGCAGTCAACGTCCACACAATGGCCTTGTTGTAGCAGGCTGCAGCTTGTGTTTAGTGCGTGGAGCGTGTTGCTTAACACTGGTGCCATCCTCATTACTGCATGTCTGGAACAAATTTTGACTGAATCAGAAATTGAAAAAGCACAATGTTGTAATATGAAATGCAATATGGTGTGACATATATACTGTAATGGTTTGCGACTACAGAACACATGCAAATGTACACTGTCTCTTCTGCGGTGCTTAAGCAGCATGTTAAGTATGGCTATGGTCCATAAAATTTATGTCTGCCTAACTACAATGCATGCCAACAGCTTAAGTATCATTAAGATCACAAATGAGAACATTTGTGCGTTCATTTATACGCTAGAAGAGATCACAATGCTGGTTCCACAAGAAAATTCATGGAAGTCGTGAAGCTATTAGAACTGATGCGTTATTTTTCTGCACAAACGTAATGCACCGCTTCACTACTGCAAATATAAATGCCCTACGGTAAACCAAACTGAACCGCAAGAACATTTGGGACCAACAAGTACGAAATATGGGTGAATTATCATGCTTGCAACTGTTTAATATTATAAATTCTGTACTTTCACTTCATTTTACCAAAGGATTATTCGGTTTTGTGGACGAAAGAAGTTGCCGGCGGTCTCGAAAAGAAGTTTTATATGTACATTGATAAGGCTACTCAGTCACATATGACCACGGCTACAATAAGATGGAAAATGAGACGCGCGTTCCGATATCGCTCTTTCTTTCCTGATTGTGTGTGTATAACGAAAGCCTCGCAAGTAAAGGTGTATTTAGAAAACATCAACTGAGATCCTGACTGCCCATATGTAACGCAGGATCTAGTTTGTTAACTTGTCCGCGCCTGTAAGTTAATGAGACGGATATTATGCAACGATTCAAACAGCGGTGTTAAACGACTCACCGTTATTGCCGTTGTCAGCCGCAGCAAAATCCAGTTCCCGATGCAGACGTGTTCCGAATGGCTCACGACCGATACCCAACTTTCGGGCTTACATGTCCGCTTGCAAACACGTCACTTCACCCCGAGTTAAATAACGCGAAACATCGAAGCGCAATAAACACAGCTTTAGAAACAAAGAAGGAACCAGTGTCAGTGTGCGAACGAATGAATCCGTGCCGCCGCGCACTCGACAATACTGGTAAAAATTTTAAATCCAGGCCAGAGGTCACGTGAAAGATCGATGATGCTCAACGCTATTTTCGTTTCTAGGGACAACGAAACAATAAATTTACTAATAAATAGGGCAATACCTAATTAGCAATGATAATCTTGCCCTCTTCTTTATGTAATAAGAATGCTTCCGTAATTGTAGGAGAAAGTTTGTAAAATAAAATTGCGCTTATTACGGCGCCACTAACGGATAATGTTAAAACTAACGTAAGCATCCCGAAGTGATACTACTATGCTTGTTTTGTTAGCAGCGGCGCGCGGTCAGTTTTTTCGCCCTCTGTGGCCATTTGTTGAACTTGAGAGTGTGCGGGGCCTGCTGTCGTCCCAGTGGTCCCAGTCATCCTCTCATCTCCCAATCCTGCAGGTCTCGCATGCTCAGTAAAATAGAACACCAAAGGGAAAGGAAAGAAATGCAGGTAACGGACTCATACCATACTTTACTGGTCAACTCGTCATCTGCAAAGGCGCTGCAAACTATTTTCGGAGCTTTCCTTTTGTAAAAAATAGGAAAAATAGTGGTAATTTTTATTTCTAGGTGGCTCTACAAACGTCAAGGTAGCCTTCGGGTGTGTGCGTGTGCGCGCGCACGTGGTTGCAAACGTTGTAGCTTCGTTTTACGCACACTTTTGTAACAGTAAACATGGTTACCGCTAGTTTCGTAGTTCCATTTTTTGGTCGTAGTATTTATTGCTTGCGCTACAAATTAGGTTGCTCTTAAAACTTTATGAAGATTACTGGATCGAAAATTATTGCTAATTAATTAGCTGATTTTAGTGCCGTTATTTTGTGTTTGAAAGGTTTTTATAACCCAATACGACAGTGAGGCTGTGAACGGCTTTCGGGCTCAGTTAGTTGTTTGCAGTTGTGTGGTGGTTCACGCCTCGTGCTCTTTGATGAAAGTATTTTTTTTTCTTTTCGGACATCCAGACGCACACTTTAGAGAAATTCTTTAACAGCGATAAATGGGGCGTTTATCCGTTGAAGTCGTTTGCTCAGCCAGCTACTAGTCTTCGACTGACGTGCGAGCCTGGTTGTTTTGATGAGTTGCGTGGCAGAGGTCATGATGCCTGTTGGAGAGAAGGCACCCCGAAATAGTCGCAGCCGAACTTCTGCAGATAGGTAAGTAATATCGTTTTCTTGAGCACGTAGCCTTTTTTCTATTTTGATATTGACAAGCGTGAGATGTTAAGTACACCGTTCACTTTCTTCAAGCTAACCGCATGCCCCGGAGCAAAATCGCGTGATACCAACTCTCGCCGCCACCGTCACTTCGTTTGAAACAATGGTAGGCGAAGAGGCAGCGGTGCCCCACGTGCGTAAAATTGCATTGCTTCATTTGTTCCTGTCTAATAACGTTTCGTTAATTTATATGAGAGAACACAATTGGAACATAAGGATCGGCTTCTCTGCGCACTGATAATTTTGTACAGTGGCCACGTCATCTTTCATAGGGGCTCACGTGGCCCGTCTAAACGCTTGTTATCGCGTTCCGATACGTGAGACGCGTGCTGACTTTCAAGGTATTTAGGCAGGCACTACGAGCTTAGGAGAACCGCGACAAATAATTGTGCAGCAGGTGTGCAGCTGTGCTACGCTTGTACCACACTCGTACCGGAAGGCAGTGTTGCACTTCACGCTTACGCATTTGGTAACTATGGCGGCCGGCGTGGAAATTTGGGGCTCCAGGTAGTGGATACTATCCCTGCAGCGGCCGCATTCCAAAGGAGCGGAATGCAAAAACGCTCGTGCAATGTGCATTCTATGCACGTAAAAATTTCCAGGAAGTCAAAATTATTTCGGAGGCCCCAACTACGACCTGCCTCATAATCAGGTCGTTGGTTTGGCACGTAGGACATCAGAGTTATTTTTCTTAAATCCGTAGTGGCTCATCGTATACCATACGGTTAGTGTGATGACCTTTTGTGTCGTAGCGGTTAAGCGCGCCTCGATTTATGTTGCGGCTAATGATGCGGCGCTCTGCAAAGTATATTTCGCCTATTTGGGATTTGCGTTGAACGGCCAACCGATTAGTCACAGCTTCCGCGCGGTAACTGTACACAGACACACAGCGCAATTGAACAGAGGTATGGTGACGACGTCGGAAAAGAACACAGCCGTCGACGGGCTCGCCTTATCGCCTGTCACAGCCAAAAGTACCGCAGTAAGCATCTTTAGCGCGGCGGGTTGCCGTTGACGGCGTACTGTATAATTTTAGTAGGCGATAACCGAAACATGCCACCATTCTCTGCTGCCTCTTTGAGATGGACCGATCCGAATGTGCGTTGCTTGCAGAAGCCAAAGGAGCGCCGATCGGTGCGTTGTCGCCTCGAGCTAAGCGTCGCACTCGAGCACCGTTTGCGGGGCGAAGAATGACGCGTGCATGAAGCTATCTCACTGCGCAAACGCTACCGCGCAAAACGCGCAAGGGCGTGTACGCGACGTTCTGCGCACAAATCGCGTGGGATGATCGGAGCCAAGCCGGAGCGGCTAGCTTTAAAGAAGCGGTCATGTTCTCACTCGTACAGGCAAGCTCACGCTCGCATAGCTCTCGGCGTATCTTTAGATCATTCCTTCTGCTGTACTTCTACCCAAAGATTCAATATCTGCTGCTTGGTATCGGCGATTCACTGTCGCGTGGTCCATGGTTCTGCGAGAGAGCCGGGAATTTTTCACCGCTGTGAAACATCGCTGTGCGTGTTTTAGCTAACATTTACCGTAGCAACCCATTTTTTTTCTCGACGGCACTCGTAAAGAGTCGCAAATTCTTACTTGCCAGTATAGTGAGTACTTATATTTCATGCGTAGTTATGTGCAATGCGTGGCAGATTCTTAATCCGCGCAATCTCATTTTCTGTCCGCATTCCCTTCTCGTAGGTTACGCATGCAGCAGATTCCCAGGTGCTAAAGTGTTCTACGTCAAGAGCACCTTAGCGTCGGGCAAGAGACACCCGTTGATATGTGGCTGATTCACTCGCAAGCTCGCATCTCTGTTGCCACTCTCCATCAAGTGGGACTTTCAACTATTTTTTGTGCTGCTCTGTGGTGTACTAGCTGCCGCATGGACGCTGGGAAGGCTTACTTTCGATTTGGTCTGGCGTTTAGTAGTAAAGGATGGACCACCTTTTGACGGGAGGCATTTTATTTCGTTTGCGAGAATGTTTACTAGCATAACCAAGTGATACGTGCTTACTGTAAACAGCAGCATGAACAGAGACGGACGACGAAATAGGTAGGAGCACACACGAGCGCAAGCTCAACTAAAAGTTTACTTTTGATGACAGAGGTACAAAGACACTGGTCAACTTGACAAAGGTAAAAAGCCGTGCATGCGTGGCAGAAACAGCCACGTGCGACAGGAAAAAAATATGAAAAGCTATGTCATGTAGAATAAGCGTGCGTGAAGAACGAGAACTATCGCACAAATCTTTCAAGAAATCGTAAGATTTGTCCGATAAGTGATACTACCCAACCAGAAATACTCTTGAGAACTGCAACTTTATCCCACTAAGGGCAACACAAAACTTGGTTATGCATTTGTTTAGTTTGTGATCAATAAATATTGCTTCTGGAACTCCTCTGTGTTGAGCAATAGAGCAGAAAGAACGATTGTTTCATCACAAAGAGAAGAACAAAAGAGGACTCATGGAAGTATTATTTATTGATCACGAAGAAAAATTCATAAGCAAGATTTATGTGACCCTTAGTGGGAAAGAGTTACTGCAGTGCTTCTCGTTAATATCACTTACAGGACAAACCTTTCAGTTTTCATTTTTTTGTTAGTTTTTGACGCACATGTTTATTCTACAGGACGTCTTTCGGTCCTTTTTTGTTGCGCCGGGCTGTTTCTGCTGCGCATCCACGGCTTTTTCTTTGTGAAGTTGACCAGTGTGTTTAAAATATTTGTCTTCAAGAATAAATGTCTAGTTAAGTCAGCGTTCATGTGTGTTCCTACCTTAATTCACCCTTCTCGTCTCTGTTTGGGCGGATGTAAAATATAAATGTACACCGAATTGGCGAAGTGTCCATAGAATTGATACATGCAGTTATTTGCGCTATCTATTTCAGGAAGAATGTTTTAGTGTCTTCTCTTTGTTTTTAACCACTGATGTACATTTTTCTAGTTCAACTTCAAGGAGTCCCCTGAGAAAGCCAATAAGAGTGATGTTAACTTCATTTGTGTGTAAGATTTATGAATTTCAATGTCACGTGCCTGTTTGTACGTTTGCAAGCATTCGTAGGGTTTAAGCATACTAAGCTCTACTTTTAGGTTTTCATAACGCTGCTTTGTAGTGTGCTGCATTCTCCAGGCGCAGGAACCTTTTTTATGCAGTAAGAGCACGTGTTTTTTGATATAATGGAGAAAAAATTGTCGTGAGCTTAAATATGCATGTATATCACTTTTTAATTTTTTTTCAACACGGGTGCTCTATCTCCTTCCGTCTTTGTTACTGCTTTATCCCCATTTTATGCAACTTTTATGTGTGTTATGCAATAAAATTTTGGTAGCATTTCAATAACATTTTAGCTGCGCAATTGAGGTCACTGGTGTTTCGTATACGCATTTATTTGCGTTTTTCAGTCTCATCAATCTGGCTGTCCAGTCATTGGAACCTTTCCTCATCCTTTATGACTATTTCTGGGGTTCTTGATACTGCAAGTGGAGGTGCCCATTTATTTGACTGTTTGCAATTGTGTTAGCGGTGTGTTAATACCAATTTTCTGTGCTAAATTATTATTTTTCTCTTATCGTTCAAGGTATTAGCCTTGTCTTATCTCATGATTGACTGAGCTACCACTTAGTTGCTGGGTATAGGGAAAAAGGCCCCAAAAAGTGATCTAATTAGCTTTGTGAAAGTCCAGAAAAATTACCTGAAAATGAGCTCACTAAATTGAGGAAATGCCACCAACAAGCTCTTCTGTACCGCAAATTAACATAATGAAATGGTGTATTCTTTGTTCTTGACTTGTGTGAGGGAGATAAGCTGCATTCATTACACAGAAGGTTTACAAGTTTATTTCTGAAGAAAGCAAACCTGGCTCGTCAGAAACATGATTCAGGTGTTCACCATGCCCGACAACTTTCCAAGTGATGTCTCGTCAATTAATAGCTGAGTGATGTTATTTTATAAAACAATTGGGCAACATGAAAATATATACATTTCGAAGACAAAAAGCTCAGGCAAGTGTACTTTGGTAGTTCCTTAAATTTTAATCGCGGTGAAAGACGTCTGCTAAAGCTTGTATATATATACATGAAGTCACTTTTTTCAAGTCTGTTATTTTGCCTTCTCACAGTCAGCCGTAGCTATTCCTGTGATTTGCTAGTGTGCGAGACATTTTAAGGTAACATATTCAGACGTCTTTTGTGTGTTCACACGCAAACAGCTTTAAGTGTTCATGTGTTCAAAGTTAGTTGTTACAAGGGTGAGCTTAAGCCGTGGCTTTTGAGTCGCTTTGCCTTCTAGTCATAAACTTAAGTCGAAAGTGAAGACTACAATGATCGTTTTGATTGAATTCATATGTGTAGATTTTTTCAGATGTATTTACACTGCTAGAGTGCTGTAGGTTAGGTACTAGCCTATGTATCCAGATTTGCTGTAGTGGTGCCTTATGTACAGTAATAATGTTTCATGTGCACGCATCCTTAGTATAAATAAAGGTACTTAAAATTGATCAGTCTCGCCTTTGTGTTTAGGCAAGTTATGGGCAGGCACTAGGGCATGCAAGTGTGAACAGCAAAGCAATTTCAAGATATGAATAAAAATTCACTAGCCCAAAGAAACGTCAATCATATTTCAATGGCGACTTTTGAAATCTCAATGCTATCTCAACTGGGCCACAATGTACTTCTCAGTGCCGTGGCAATAATAACTCAACAAGAGGTCAACAGAACTACCACAACGTCAGTTCAATGCAGAATTAATGGTAACCCAACAATCATTCAACAAAACGAACACAATGGGCCGTCTATGCACAATATACTTTCAATGGTTACTTAACAATTATTCAACATTGAGCTACCCCATGGTGTTTTAATTAAATTTCAGTGGCCAATTTTCAAGAGCCCTGAACACTCAACCCAACAATTCTCCAACAAACTCTCAATTAGTCCTCAATGAAAAACTCAACATTGAACAAAGATATTTCAGTGCCTTCTCAATATTTTTTGCACCGGTTCTTCTGCGTGTTTTTCTAAATGAATAAGCACTCCCCTGTCTACGGTAATTGCAAAATATGCATAGTTCCACAACATATTGCCGGCATAAACTGTAGACGCCAAACACATGCCAATTTGCCAAATGAATACTGAGAGTCAATTCACTTACTGCTCAGGTTTGCAACGTCTTTTTGAAGCGTGGCCCACGCTATGTACGAGGGTTTATTCAGAAGTAATGTTCCCAAGAAGCTCCAGCCACACGGGAAATTGCGAGGTGAATTCCGATTCCTCGCGGCCGCGCTTCGCTGCCCCGCCATTTCTTGGGTCAGCAGCCGTCCGATGCGGTGGTTCCCATTGTTGATCCCGCCAAGTGCGAGATTCGTTCCGTAATTCGCTTTTTGCACGTAAAATGAAATCCACTCAGAGATATTCATCCTAAGTTGACCGAGGTGCATGCAGACAAGTGTATGTCCGCTCAACACGTCCAAAAGTGGTGCAGGGAGATTAGTGCCGGGTAGGAAGGAAGTCCACGATGAAGAAGGGAGTGGAAGACCGTCAGTTTCGGAGGCGGTTATTGAGATGGTCCAATGCGAAGTGCTTCAAAACGCGAGGATCACCGTCCGTCAACCTGTTGCTGGGATTCCTGGGAGTTCTTACATTACAGTGGAAAGAGCTGTGACTGAAAAATTGGGGTATCACAAGTGTTGTGGTCGATGGGTACCACGGCTACATACATCAGACCACAAGGATAAACGCGCTGACTGCGCTCGCCAGTATCTTCAAAAATGTCAAGAAGATACGGCAGGATTGTTGGACTTGATTGTCATGGAGATAAAACGTGGGTGTTTCATTTCACTGCCGAAACGAAACAAAAATCCAAACAGCGGCGTCACCTAGAGTCACCAGTCGCAAAGAACTTTAAACAAACTCCTTCTGCTGGCAATGTCATGGCCAGTGTTTTTTGGTATTGCTAGGGGATGCTGCTCATCGATTTCATGGAACGTGCGACAACCGTAAACTCAAGTATTTATTGTGCAACAATAAAATAACTCAGGCGAGCTATTCAGAGCCTCCGGCGAGGATGATTGGCAGCTTGTGTAACGCTGCATCACGACAACGGCCGATCTCACGTCTTCCTACAAGCCCGGGAACTTTTGACAAACTGTCGGTGGGCTGTCGTGCCACACCTACCGCCCAGTCCAGACTTCGCGCCTAGTGATTATCACTTGTTTGCCATGTTAAAGGAATGTTTGAGCGGCCAACACTTCCGGAGTGAGGATGAAGACAAAGAAGAGGTTAAACGTTCCCCCAAAGGGTGGCCCGCGGAGTTCGACGACACTGGGATACAGAAATTCGAGCCCCGTCTACAAAAATCCGTAGAAAAATATGGCGATTATATTGAAAAAGAGATCAAAGCTTTATCTTTCGAATTATGTAAATTTCTACGAGAATAAACAAGGCTCTCTATTTCTAAAATTTATGGGAACCTTATTTCTGGATCAACCCTCGTAACATAGAATTTTATTGATCAGTCTTTTTTTTCAGTTGCACAGAAAATGCGCCTTTTACCGCTCATTTCAATCCGTCTGAGAGCACCACGCGAGAGTACAGCTTTAATGTAGATCATGCATCGCGCAATGCTCATAGATGATATGTTCCAGCTTATGGTGTCGCATAGATTATGGGTCGTGTATTCTGACGTTTGTGCTCATCACGTTGAATACCACATTTTAGCTTATATTAGTAGCTTGTACTAGCCTATAGTAGACATACTAGCAGTAGATAGCCTATGCTTTGTGAAACAGCGGCCTTGTTGACATTGAATTATGAAAACGCGGCCCATAACTTCTCCAGCTGGGACGCGTATGTGCATTGTGTTTACTTTAATAAAGTAGGAGACCTTAAGTGATTCGATAATAAAAATTTGTTTAACTACTAAGTTCTCTAAAACGGCCATCCCTTGCGGCAGGAAGAGAGAGGTTTGTATTACAGTGTCAAGGTTTCATCACTCATTATCTGCGAAAATCTACCACCCGTCTTTCCCTTCAAACTGTCTCATGTGGGCTTCGAGCAATATACACAGCTGAAGCAAGGTACTAAATCATACTTCAACTGCAACTAATGGAGTACAAATACTCGGTGATTTCACGGCAAGCTTGAGGCATTCAAAGTAGGAACAACAATTAGCTTTGCGCTTAAAACTCAGGCGCAGATTTAAAAGTACGTGGGGGTGACCTGGAGGCGCGAGACACCATGCGAGGCAACTGTTGTTGCGCCGCAGAAACAGCGTTGTTTGGGTGTCTGAGAACGTTGGTGTGACGAGTATACTGTAACTGCCATGAATTGCTTCGTACGTAAATTATATTCAACCTCAGTAAGCCACAACATGATGACGAAGAAGAAAGTTTCTTAAATGAGAGAGGTGCGCGGTGTCTTTATTCCAGGTCCCCAATGGCCACCACCACCACTAGTGTTCATCAATCACGGCCAGCCTGATATGAGACTCAGAGCGAAGGAGGATTGCCTTCCACAGCACGTAGGTTGGTTGGGGAGGGGCGCAGGAGATGAGATCGAAGAAAAACCATGAGCGCTTGAAGTGCATACAGTCTGATTCGCTCGGACCACTCTTTATTTAGTTTGATAAAATCCAGCAAATTTATTGTCTCACGTTTATCAGGGGCCGATCGCAGAAATAATGCAGTCTAGAAAAGTGATAAACGAGCATGCTGGTACGGTACCAACGTGTGTTAGTAGTGAATATACCGTTGGAATCGTGTGGAGTATTAAAAGAGAACCACTCTCCCTTTATTTCCTCGTGATATCTAGCTTTTCGAGACACTTCGTCTCTGTTCGAATACGCACACGGTGACTTTTGGAACGCGTCGATCGGAGGTGGTCCTAAACGCTGCACCAAGATCTGAACTGGTGCTTGAAGAAGCGGCGCTTAAAGTGCTCGTTGGCTCTCGCGTAAGGGGATGCGCGATAACAAGATAAGCGGCACCCACAACAGATATTGTAACATCCTGCCACCAACATAGCCAACTTAGAATTCATGCTAATACCTTATTCGATAGTAACCGCGGTTGGTGCCTCATAATATCTATTGACACGAGCATTGACTGACAATCCTGTTTCTTGCGCAGCACTTCCGGTTAACCTCTTCAGACAGACGACCGGGGACGAAAATTAAAATAAATTAAAAGAAATAGAAAGAAACAGTTCAGTAGAAAATTCATCGGCTTCTTCATAGATATGATATCAGAGGATAAGTGTAGTTGCGAGATGAGTTACTGAAGTGCCTAATGTATTTAGAATTAGACATCACTGATTACAGCACACCAAAGCTCAGATTGAATCGTAGGCTTTAGGCACCCACCATGTGAGCACGACTCCGGCGAAATTCCTGGAACCCCAGAAGCAGAAAGCAAATGTAATGGCGTCACTAATGACGTCACACACCAGATGGTGGCGCGATATTTACCCGCTAATCAATGAAAAACAATTGCCTCGTTTGGACTGAATATTTGCCTAGCAGAGCGAATGTAGCGTTTGTACAATTGCTATTGTATCAAAATTTATTTTCTTGATATTTTAAACTTTCGTTCTTCTAGCTTTTTTTAACGCCGAAGTTCTGTGCGCTGTGCCTAACAGGTTTTCTTGTTTTCGCACCATTTGCTTTGACGGCGGCAGTGTCTTGAAAGCAAGCAGGCAGAAACCACTCTGATAACACGTACGAACAATTCGCGATTTTCTCATGTCCCTACTGTCCACAAATTCCCAATAAAACATTGAAGCCGCGCTGCACTATCACCAAAGAACCTCAAATACGAGCCTGTAATCTAGCCTGGTGGCTTAAAGTAAATATGTCCGGTCAAGAAAATTGAACATCGAAACATCGAACAGGAACAAGAACGCAGCACTCAGAACGCTGCGGCCAGCATTGCCTCTGTGTAAAATTTGTTTAGTACATGCCGTACGAGCTGCCTTTGCTCAGCTAAATACTCATAAGTATCGAGCTTGTTCAAAACACGTTGTATGAAGTAACATAACTTTGGGCTGCCGTAAAAGAGCTTGTCAAGTGAAACAAATGCTTCCATTTTGGTAACATGACACATTAAATATGTGTAGCATGTCCTATGTTCTTCGATGGGACGAATTAAAAAAAATATCTTGAAAGGTTGGTGTTATATTCGATTCTCGGGAAGGAACCGTGGCCCACGGTCCCCGTCATGTTCACTTCTGTGCGGTGGAACAACCCTGAAGCACCGTACCGTTCTCCGCAACCTTAGACATTTCTTGCAGCATATCTTCAAACGCCTATGAATGCCTTCATAAATCATATTAGAAAGTTATAAAAATAATTTCGGCTTGATAGACGGAAAGACGAGAGTAAGATCATTCTCATTCTGCCTCAAATCCGCCAGTAATTGAGACTACGAGTCTATAGCCAATCAAAAAATGGCATAGGCTGTCATCTGCTTTTCCTACGCGTGTTGTCTGTTTAGATGTGGGCTGCGCAACGGAGCACTCAGACGGCGCGGGAAATGTTGTATCCCACTATCTGCGAACAAGCGCCAAAATAATGCCATCACGCGCGGATGCGAGGCAATTAGCGCTATGTTAATTGTGTAACATAATTGTGTAATTGTGCACAGCGATGAAGTTCAGTGGAGCCTTTGGCATGAACACTTTGGTGTCAAAAATTGTAATTGTCCTTTAATAACATTCCTAAAGTCACGAAAGGCGGCTGGACAAAATTTTTTATTCTAAACTGTGAAAAGCCCGAAATTTCGTTGCGCAATGTAGGGAATTATATCAATAGTTGCAACTATACTTACACGACCATGAGCATGATTCCGAGTGTGATAAACACAAAGGGAAGAGCCTTGAAATTGAACATCTTACTCTTCGATGATCCAAATGCTTTCTTGCTGTACCACATCCAGAAAGACTTTTTATACTGAACGACCACATGATCCTTCAGTACCACAACTGGAGGCAGATGAAGGTGGAGCAACAGAAATGAGTCAACAGTGCATGCAAGAATTGCAGTTGTCGTAAAAGCTTTTTATTTGGCAACAGTACGTTTAAAACATGAAGATCTCATATGTATTCACAATATGAAGTTCGGTGTGGTGAAAGGGGGAAATCACGGGAGGGAGGAAGAACAAGTGGTATCATCCCTTATTTTGAGGGCCTCTCGTTTCGCGTTTCGTAAGAACAGCCATGTTTGATATAAAAGAATAGGAAAGCTGCGCTGGCGCTGCAGCTACGAAAAACGCGTGTGATCTCTTTTAGAGTCATTACTCTTCTTTGTTTGCGCGCGATGGCACTAATTCTTAACAAATTCTTAACGATACGCAATTGCGCCATCTTGCGCGCCATTACATCATCCGCAGATGATGCTGTGTGGAGAGAGACAGGTAAATATATTTTGCTCCAATAACTAAAAAGCTTGACATATACATGATTAGGTTGCGCTAAGTCTTTACACTGAAACAATGAAAGACATATACAATTATGTTGCGTTCAATTCTTACACTCAGCGCAATGTAATCGTGAGTGTGCACGAACTAGCCCCGTTGGTCACTTTCATAGCTGTACCATACTTTTCACAAAAGGTGTATTGGCGAAAGCAAAGCAATCACCACAACAAGAATCTGCTGCCGCAGTGTTGTAAACTGAATCTGGTAGTAATAAAACTAAACACACACAGATATATATATATATATATATATATACATACATATATATATATATATATATATATATATACATATATATATATATATATTTATATATATATATATGCATGACCTAGGAGTAACAAAGCACGTATCCTGGATTTTTTTTCGGGGTGGGGGGCGCAGGCGCCCAACCTTCAAGGCAACTTTTCCGTGAAAATGACGGCGGGGGGGGGGGGGTAGTTTTACTACTACAAACATCACTAATTTGCACCGTTCGATATAAAGGTGAGTAAACGCACAAAAGACAAATGAAAGAAGGTATATCTTGCAAGTACGCCTGGGACATACACATATTCTTTAATTGGCAAAGCAGGATCCACATCAAATTGACTCGTGCAGGAAATGAACGCAGGAAGGACACAGCCAAGAACAAGTAAACAAATTGAAGCGTAAGATGAAGATTCCTACTAGTGTTTTTCTAATTAGCTCTGGAAGAATTACTGACAACGGTATATTTGCGAAATAATCACAGTTCTTTTGTATCCATGGTTTGCCGCACTGCCAAGTTAGGTGCCAAAACCGACTCGTATTGTTATTTGGGTAGTTGCGCAATGAAGCGTGGCTGCCATTCCTATAGAACCGCGTAGAGCGCAGGAAGTTGCGGTTCTAGACGTACTGCGCCCACCGCGCAAGTTTAGAAAAATATCCACATAAGCACAGCAGAGAAGCGGCTACATCAGGCAGCTCAACTAATAACTGTAGAAGCTGCATTCAAATCACAGTGAGCATTCTCCACTTCCGGTGTCATTTTCTCTGCTTCCTTTCTAAATAAAAAGAGTTTCACGCGTAAATATTTTCACAAACAACAATTAAATTTGTTCATTTTTGCTTTTCCTTCCTCCTTGGCTGTTGCTTCGGCTCTCTCCCTTAGTAGATCACCTAATTTTTCAACTTCTTGCGACTCTTGTCTGCCGTTGCCAATATTTCACGAAAAGTGCCGTACAATTGGTGAAAAAACGACACGAGGCAACGGGTGTCGGTCATATTGCTTATGGGTTTAGCGGTTATTCCAAGCCTTCATTAAAATTTTGAGGTTATTTGGGATGGCTGTGAAACGTAGATATCTGAAAAATCATCAGTGGGGCCTTTCCAGCGGGAAACCCCTTGAGATTACGAAACAATCTTCGAAATATTGAGAAAGGCGAAAACATTCCTTCTGCAGCACAGAATCACAAGATGTGGCACAGAAAGAGGTCAAAGAATAGGAGCACGCGTCATACATATATACATACATAAAGTCACTAATCGTTGACTTGCGCTGTTAATGATGCGGAATACACAAGTAGAGAGACACATTTAAAACATTAAGTTACTTTATCTTGACGTCTCAAAACGACCACATGATTACAAGGCGCGGTGTAGCGGAGGACTCGAAAATAACATTGACCACCTGGTGTTCTTCAGTGTGCCCAAAATGTAGAACCTAGCCGTCTCGCAAGTTGCAAGTCATGCTGCACAGCTGATTTCACGTTTAGATTGGTGCCGGTGTGAGGGCGTAAATGCGTTGCTCAAGTGGCCGAAGAGTGCTATGATGACGGGAAGCTCAAACACTTGCATCACGTCGTCTGCTTGGCCCAGCACTTGCGTATAAATAAAAGTAATGATTCTTGTGATGCTGCATGCATAATAGGTCAAGAACTATGCGTTGCCAATGGCCGTGGTAAACGTTTGGTTATAGATGTTTCGACAGGAAAGCGAAAGTTTTGTGAATGATATCCTGAAGGTAATGCGGAGGAGAAGAGTCCCAATGTTGCAGCCTGTATGAGGCGCGCTAAATTTAAAAAGGAACAATTGTCGGGAAGAAAAATGCTTAATGGATGAGGGGCACTTCGGAACAGTGAAAACTTTCGAATGTGTTTTCCTTTGCAATCAACTGTGAAACGAAACATCGGCGTACCTATAAACCCGCTGCATTTTTATCTGTGAACTACGGAAACGTTTGCCTATTGTGGCGAATGAAATTGGGTGGATGTGTGATATTCTTCTAAAAATATACTGCTTCTTTTTAGTTGTGCGCTGCAACTCACGGAAGTAAGCTTACCTCTACTGATCGGGAAGGCAAAAATATTGAAATGAAGGTCTTCGCTCAGTTAAGTCCTGGCATTAGAGCATAAAATAAAAGTTATATATTGAGAAGTCGAATTCGAATATGTTACTGCAGTGAGCCAAATAAAGCTACTAATAAACGGTTCGCTTATCGAGCTGAGAATGACATGACCTCCAAAATATTTGGATCCCTTTTTTTCAAGGAAGCCACGTCTCTGTTTGTTTGAATTGTCTATAAATTACCCGAACATAAAAATAATAAAACTCTTCGTTGTTGGCACGAACGAATGATGGGATTGTTCGTTTACGCGGTGCAACTGTCTAGCATTTATGTCAAGATCTTTAAAAACTTTCCCAAAATAGTATCTGTTGAGTACTTAAAAAGCAAACTGGTACATAGACTAAAACTTATTACGGCTGTGCCGGATGGTCTAAGTGACTTCTTTATGCTTCTTTATGTAACTCTCCAGAATATCACTGAGCACGTACAAAGCACAGTTATTCTGGCGTGTCAATAGCTTCACCTAAAAAGCAGTGGCGCTGATCCAAGAAACTCTTTTGATTGGAGTGATTAAGCACGAGTTGTAAATTACTGAACTAGCAATAACCGTTGTGTACTGCAGGACATTATGAAGGACACATCGTACATTGGTGGGAGAAGGGCCATCAAGGAGTATTGACGGTTCTTCAAGGAAGGTTTTCTATAATATTTGGGCGAACAAATGTGATCGCTGGGCAAGAAAATATATAGAGGGGTGAATTTGTCATGTTGGAAGAGAAGTATTTAATGTCCGATCCATGTGATGCATAGTAAAAGTTCGCTTATGTCGTTAATGGCGTAGCATACACAGCTCTACCACACACCTGACAAGAACGAAAGAAAAATAGGTAACACGGTGTTGAGCTTAGAAGCCCAAGTAAGGAATCTCGATTCTTCTATATGGAAGTTGACCTCAAAAAACATCTTCCTTTAAAGTCCATTTGCATCATTGAGCCTCCTAAATTTTATGCTAAATTTTTAGAGCTGACGTAGAAAGCGCAGTTCTGCCTCAAGTTTAAAAGGCATGCTCCGACGCTAGTTCCATATATACATAATGCCTGTTGTTGTGAAGGCGGAGAGACATTGCCGCAGCTGCCTAAGAGTGCCACGATGTCGGAGAGCGAGCAAGCCGGTATCCCGTGGCGTCCTCAGCTATGCCCTTGGTGGAAAACATGACTTGTGACTCTTGTCAGAGGCGATAAATAATAGCTCGAGGAATATTGGGGGGCTCGAACAGCATTACCGTATATTTCAGAAAACGCATTCGGAGACTGAATAGAAGGTTTTAAGAAGAGTAAGCCCACGGTCATGCTGAAGAGAAAAGTGCAAATTCACAGCCGATATCTGGCGTACTCAAATAAGAACAGTTGTTCGCAACCAAAACACACGATATATCACGGCCACTTGTGCGCTCAAACAACTTTTGACTTTCAACATCTGTGTTTGCAAAAACTGTAAACGGAAACAAGGACATACCTATGCATCCATTATCTTCTTTTTGGTACATTTATGGAAACACTTCCCCATTTTTCCATTCCACTTATTTTGATAGCTGTGTGATAATATTGTACGAAAGTATTACAAATTTTTTCTGCGTAGGCTGCACGGCACGGAGCAAAGCTTACCTCTGTTGATCTGGAAGGCAAACACTTTTGAAATAAAACTGTTGAGGGTGTGAAATTTTAGCCCTACATTCTAAATGAAAGTTTTAGAACTACTTTACCGCTGGTCGCCTAAAGCCACATACTAATGGTGCCTAAGCGAGATCGGAAAGTGAAAAATATGTTAGTTTCTTTAGAGAGAGCAATGCCTGGTATGTGCGTAAACTTTATTAAAGCAAATTAACATAAAAGAAGAAGATTGTTCAGCAATAGTTAGCGCAAATCTGAGGACAAGGTTGCTTTTTTTATTATAAGTGTATTGCGTCGCTGATTTCACGATAAAGAACAGCGTAAAAAGTGTGAGCCATCAATCAAGAACGTCACCAATTTATGATACTCGCGTCCTTTAATGTACAGCACCTTTACATAATGAGTGACACCGTTAACTAAGTTCATTGTAATAAAGAAACATGCTTAGAGAACCCATTGATGCGAAGCTTTCAGCTAAACAAGAACGCCGTTCTTGTTTAGCTACCATTTGCAAGAGAAGGCACCTGTCGTATATCCGTCCTATACAACAAAGGGGGTGCAGTGTCAGAAGAATGTCAATCGCATTACCAAGCATGGTGTTTGATTGCGACAGCACTTATATGGACACTCTAGACGCAGTTCTGCCGTCGACGTCGCCCTTGGATTGAGATGGCTAATGTGCCTAAAACACATGAAGGTCTACGAGATCACATGATCTTTGAACAGTTTCTTCGTTGTTGTGAACCAAAGCTAGTCATTTTCTTGAAGGAGCGAGAGTGCAAATCCCTTGCCGAACTTGCTAGTTTGGTGGATCGCTTTTTTGAAGCGCAGAACTGGACAAACCTAGGAAAGTGTCCCGATAACACAAATGATTCTGCTGGGGAAAACATTGAAGCTCCCAGGAAACCTCAACTTATGTGCACCCTCTGTCACCGGTTTGGATATTTGGCTCCTGACTACCGTGCCCCACCTAAGCGTACGCTGAAGTGTGACTTATATTACAGAACCAGACATACAGCTGAAAATTGCCGAAATCAGTACGGGTACAACAGACCGAGTTCTTTGTGTGCACTCACGGAATGTGAACCAGTTAGGCCTCGTCCAGTGAAAGCATCAAAACGTTCAGAAAAGAAGACTCGCCGATCAAGTGACAGCGATGACGAGAAACCTGGAAATGCTGTAACCTTCCTCATCGACGGGATGCCAGTGGTTGAAGGCCGGCTGTTAGGAAGAACTGTTCGTGTATTACGAGACACCGGTTGTAATACCGCAATGGTCTGACGAGAACTTGTTCCAGAGGTGTATATGACGGGAAGAACGAGCAACGTTGTTCTTCTGGACGGCTCAACAGGCTACCTACCTGAAGCTGTCGTACAAATGAACACGCGTACTTTACAGGCAAATTAACAGTGCCATGTATGGACACGCCCCACTACGACGTAATTCTGGAAAATCTTCCGGGCGTCAGAGGACCATACTATCCAGACTCTGACTGGAAGCACCCCGCTGCTCCCAACGCGGAGTCGTCGTCGATAGAAATGAAGTTTACTAAGGCGCCTAGGAAGCATAAGCATGTATAGAGCGTAGCTGAAGCCAAAACTGAAGAACAAGGACAAGGCAAGATTCGTCCTTTGTGTGTTCCGACAATTGTCTTTCGAGAAGTAACTAAAGGACAACTCATTGAAGAACAGCGGAAAGACCCGACGCTGAAACATTCTTTTGCTAAAGTAAATAAATCGTTTAACTCGTCAAAGGGTCACAGCTACGAATTCGTCGAAGAAAAAGGATTATTGTATCGCTTTTACCACCGGGCCACTGGCAGAACCTTTAAGCAGGTGGTCATACCAAAAGCATTTAGACATGGCGTATTAGAAGTGGCACATGAAAACAGCAAGGCAGGATATAAATGTATCAGGAGAACAACCAACCGTGTCCTACAAAAATTTTATTGGCCAGGTGTACACAGAGACGTAAAATGCTTCGTGAAGTCGTGCGACAAGTGCCGAATGACAACCCCTAAAGGGAAAGTACAAGCCGCTCCACTTCCGGGTGCGTGCAAAAATACGACAAGTTTGTTCAGTCCTGAAGTTTTAGAAGCGCCGACACAAGGCCCGCCGAAGTCGAAAAAGCGCCGGTGACCAGACCAGCAAAACCAAGCCCATAGAGGAGCACGCAAAACACGTCAACAGCAGAGTTTTGCGTTGGAGTCTCCTGTTGCAGGAGTATTCTTTTACTGTTCAATATATAAAATGTTGTGACAATTTCGGAGCTAACTACTCGAGCCGCGCGTAATGACATGTTTATATACCAAAATGCGATTGGGCAATCGAGTGATTGGGACCTCAATTAAGTGCTTAGTAATTAGTTGTAAAGGAACAGACTTGTGCCTTCGTTCTTTAACTGGGCGCTACACCCTGTGGACAATGTGTTGTGTGCTCATATGAACAATCGGACAAACAAACACGACAATTTTCCTTTTTCTTCTTTTGCATCCCGCATCCTTGTGTTAGAATAGTTGTGAGCAATTTGCTCGAGAAGGGGGGGTATTTTGATAATATATGGTACGCCTGAGTCGAAAGTATAAACATATGAAGGCAGTGCGCCGTGCGGTGGCGAAGAGTACACCGACTCTTTGAAAATACCCGCGAGAGAAGCCATCATCATCATCGACGCCGATTTGGGAGCGTCGACAGTGGCGCCTCAAAAAGCGTGGCGCGAGCGAGTGTGGCCCGTGGCGTGAGCAGTGCGCTAGGTTTGGTGTTCGAGGGCAAAGAGCTTCCTCGTTGGGCGTCCGGCCCATAGGAGCTATCGCCGCCCCGCGCCACTACGCCACACCCGAGTCAACGTTGTCGCCCGCTGAGAGCTGAGAAGTTACCTCGCCCCACCCTCCCGCTGGGCAACTCGTCCAGGAGGGCTGGTGGTCCTGAACCGGGGTGATAGAGCGTTCGGGTGAGCGGCCACAGGGCTACCCCGCCAGCTGTGGACGCGACCCGGTGACTGCGGCCGTATGCTCCCGAGCGCAAACTCCGCCGGAGGGAAACCGGGCACGCGGAGGCTCCCGTATATCGACTGTTGCGCAGGGCCACCTGAGCCCCGCGAGGCGGTCCGACCCGGCTGTCCGACCCGGCTGTCCAACCCGGCTGTCCAACCCGGCCGTCCGACCCGGCTGTCCGACCCAGCCGTCCGACACTGTTGTCCGACCCCGCTGGCGACATCGGTTCCACGAGGTCTCCGACAAGGCGACACGCGCTTCCGCCTGAACTGTAGGCCAATTATAATTCACTGATACATAGATATAGCTGCATGTCTTCTATGAGGTATTTTGGGGAACTTTCACGTGTGTGTGCCGTTTTCTGTGTTATGTGCGTCAATACAAGTTTGATGTGTGTTTGTGCTTCCGCGTGCTGCTTCTCCCTTTTCCTGGAGTGATCCGGCGCCCGATAACATCACAGACACAACATCCACTCAATAGAGTAGGAGGCAGCGCTATGCTGGTGCATGCTTGACATTCATGTCAGGACGTCAGCTACGACAAATTTCGTCCTAGCAGTTTGTGTTTTTGAAACTTCCTTGTCCACATGATACACAGTACGGATTTCTTGCTGTTCGACGAAATCAAAACACCAGTGACTACGGTCGTGTTCTGCTCTGTCCTTCTACAACCCCAGCCCAGAGCACCATGACAACTTCCACACTAGTTCCGACACCGACAGGTGAGCCTTCGAATTCGCCTACCTTGTCCTGCGCACTCACTCTGCGCTGCATTGTTCGCCCATAGCAAGGGCAACCTCCCAGGCACTAAATTGCTGGTCCATCATACACCCATGCGTGACTACAAACCGAGATGTGTGCCACTGTGAAGGTACGCGGAACGGGAGAGTACAGAGATTCTCGAACACGTGCCTGAAATCCTGGACGGGGACATTAGTCGGCCCTCACGGAGCCCATGGGCAGAACCTGTAGTGCGTGTTCAGAAAAAGAATGGCTCATTGTCATTTTGCGCAGATTACAGGCAGCTCCACAAGTCTAAGACACCCGGCGCACAGCACTATCTCAAATTTATGACGCTATTGATAAGTTTAGTCATTCCAGGTTCTTTTTATGGCTTGATTTACGCGCAGGGTATTGGCGTATCATTGTCCATGAAGAAGATAACTGCAAGACAGCCTTTCGGACTCCTGCAGGCGTGTACTAATTTAGCCGCATGCCATTTGGGTGCCGCACTGTTCCTGTTACCTATAAGCGCACCATGAATTGCGTGCTAGGAGCTCTGAAGAACCAAGCTTGTGTCGCATATTTGCATGAAATCCTCGTCGTTCGCGCAACGGAGGTAGAACATCTTCGCACTTAGAATGAAACAGCACACAAGCTCTATGAGGCTATTTCTCGGTTGAATCGTGACAAGATTTTATACCTCGAACATACTACTCACCAAACGGCATGCAGCCGCTGTCGACGGGCATGACTATAAAGGTAGAGTATGCTACACCAACATGCCTGAGACAAGTTCAGTCGTTGGTGGGTATGGCTTGGTATTACGCCGATTTATTCTCCACGTCGCATGGACGACCACTCCTCTATCCGATTTACTGCAGAAGGAAGTCTATTTTTAGGAAAAGAAATTGTTTACGCTCTTGAAAAGAGCAGTTAACCCATTGTCCTGTACTAAGTCACTTCATTGAGGACTAGGCCGTTGAAGTGCACACTGATGGAAGCCAGATAGACCTCGGGTCAGTGCTTATGCAAAGTGACCTTTATGGCTTCGAAGGTGTTGTCGGACACGCGTGCCAGAATCTTTCAGAAACCGAGCGCAAATATTACTCTCATGAGCAGGATTGGGCTGAAAAGGCTTCGAAGGTCTTGCCGCACACGCGTGCCAGAATCTTTCAGAAACCGAGAGCAAGTATTACTCTCATGAGCAGGAATGAGCTGAAAAGACGGGAGGCTAACGTGTACGGAGCATAAATATTTCGAGTATACTGGACTTAAAATACGAGAGAACGATGCCGGTGGCGGAGACAAATGCTTCACAGCGATTGGCGCTTACATGTTTCGGGTTCGCATTCGCACGGCCGTACACCACCACTGTTGTATTTCAGTTGCCTCGCAATCGATCAGAAAGGGAGAAGACGTTCCAATACCCGCTGTCAATTCGCAGGCGCCACTTTTCTTTGTCGAGTAAAAGCCACTACAGTGAAAATATTTCACACGTGCAAGACGTAAGCACACGGCGCCTCGTGATGCATATGGCATGCTTTCGCAGCCAAGGGGAAATTTCCACATACCCTAGTTACCACTGCACTGAAAGCCTACACAGTGGTTCTCAGGCAACCTCACAAGAAATGAAATCATGTAAATTTCACAGAGAACGAGCTTAAAAACCTCAAAATGGTTGCGCTATAAGCCATGGCAACACATTCAAGTAGTGCCACGCTAGCTCGCACATACCAGATGAAGGAAAGGCTTCCCGCACGCCGTTTCCTGCTCACCCGATGAAAAGGCTCAATAAGCTTCCCAACTTGCGCTTGGCGGTGCTACAAACGCTGCTGAGCAGCGCCGCCAGTGCTGCCGCGGCTGTCGATTTCTCAGTAAATCTACTGATACTTAAAATCTTCTGCTGATTCACTGATATGGCGTTTAAAACTACTAAATTTTTGCCTGTTCTAAGGAAACGAAAGCAAAAGCTGCTACTTTTCCAGTACTGAATTTAGTTTAATGCGCTGCCACCTCGGCAACCAAAAAAGGCTCGCTGGATCAGAGAAGCACATTCTTGCCTTTCAAGATTCTCTAACCTAGCGCAACCTGGCGCAACGGATTCATAAATGTCATGAATCAATGGAAGTGAGCACATACCAAGTCCCACAAGTATGAAATCACAGCCAATGACTCTTCTACTTCTGGTGCTTTGACGACTTATGGGCTAATAGGGAATAGGAACCCGCACTTACTAGTTCCTAATAGTGTAGTAAAGTTTTCAGTTGCTGCTTGTTTATGGCGCATGCCACATGTGACAGAGAACGTCACTCATTGCGTCGCATAAATTCACGCGTTAATCAGGCAACTTCGGCGCGCACACTTCTTTAGAGCTCACTGGAGCTCATCGAGACTGAAGCATTCCGGTACAGTCATCATAATCAAACTGTCATGACTAAGCTACAAGGCTTAGTAACCACGCTACCGTGGATAATAGAAAACATTAGATCAAGCGTCAAACTTGCGCAGTCCAACATACTTGATTTTGCCGGTAACGATTATCCATGCCTCCCTGGGTTATTTTTCATATGATTTACCAGGGAAACTGTTAATATTGACAGGCGGCTTTTGCTCCCGGAGTTTTTGTCACTGTTGTGGCAATACACCACAAAACAGTACCAGGATCCTTGACTACCCGACCTTTGTACCATTTTTAAACATCGACGACGCGAGCAGCCATTTCGCAGAGATCACGGTAAGGTTGGTAATATCAAAGAACGATTTATCTTTATCGATGTCCACTTTTTATTTAATCGACTTAATCGATTATACATGTTTTATTGATGGCTTTCTAGGGCTTGAATGGAGTGTCGCGAAAATATTCAGATTTTACTAGTTTTACGGCTGTGGAAGAGCGACTGCCGACTGCTTCTGCTAGTGTCCCCAGTGATGCCGAGCAGAGAGCTTCCCTTCTCTTCCTCCCACACCGCATATGCCATCAGGCCGCCGAAAGCCGGAGACTGAAATGTTCTCGCTATTCAAGGCATATAATGGAAACCTGCTCGTTGATCGTCTTGTCATTCTGAGTGCACTGTCGCGCAGAATTTGCTCAGGTTTGGAGCTTGTAATTGAAGTAGCAATGGAGTTTATGTCGATTCCAGCAAATGTATAGCTTCTGAGCGTCTATTCTCGCACTCTCGTTTTACAGCGGCTATAGGCAATCCAAAGCCCCTCCTCACCCAGACCTAGACAGGAGACAAGCACGGGACTGGCACCACCTGCAAACAAATACTTTCCCACATTTATACAGGCTGCACAAAATGTACCCAGACAAATACTGCAACAAATGCCTGTAGTGCGAAGCAACACGGACATTGGAACACATAACATTCCAGTGCGCGTTACGTCCGGCGGCTGCCACCTCGCCGCTGCTAGAGAACACTCCCCATAGCTGGATGTGGGAGGCGCGACTCGCGGAAGTGGAATTGGAAAGCCAACTGGCGACCCTTTACCAGGCCCTGCGACCTGCTGTAACCAGTGGGGCCCTGGAGGAGGGGCTCCACCCACCATAACCTGACAACCTCTACTACAATAAACGTTCACTCTCTCTCTCTCTCGCATTCTGGTTGTGGGGCCACTAAAAACAACTGTCGCTTTCGCCGAAGCATCCTAGCTAACTGTGATTCATTCGCTCTGTAGAAAACAACATAGAGCTCAATACCACCGACCCGTATTCTTCTTTTCCTCTGCGCATATTGCAATTTCTTGCATATATTAGTTGGACTTAACCTTTAATATTTGTCATTTTGCTGCGAAGCAGTTTATGGCTAGCCGGACATGAAATTTTGATGTGCGCGGGCACAACGTCAGCGGTCTCGGTTTGTCGTCGCTCCAAGCCCGTGCGTGCCTAGTTTCTTTCCGTTACTGCCTTGGGACCGTGGGCGGTGCTGTCGAAATGTCACGCATTCCGCCGGCTCCTCGGGGCTGCAGCGCTGCAGTCGCGGGCGCGGCTAGTTTCCTTCCGCTCTCCAAGGTAGTGGTACATGTACACGGTGGAGCACAATAATAAAACCTGCAGCTGCCGAGTAGCGCATTTCACTGAGCGTGAGCCATACGTCGTGCTCTGGCCTAGAGTGTGTCTAGCTTTGTGCCCGAGCCGATCAGCGTCATCATCATCAGCCTGGTTACGCCCACTGCAGGGCAAAGGCCTCTCTCATATTTCTCCAACAGCGCCGGTCATGTACTAATTGTGGCCATGCCGTCCCTGGAAACTTCTTAATCTCAGCCGCCCACCTAACTTTCTGCCGCCCCCTGCTACGCTTCCCTTCCCTTGGAATCCAGTCCGTAACCCTTAATGACCATCGGTTATCTTCCCTCCTCATTACATGTCCTGCCCATGCCCATTTCTTTTTCTTGATTTCAACTAAGATGTCATTAACTCGCGTTTGCTCCCTCACCCAATCTGCTCTTTTCTTATCCCTTAACGTTATACCTATCATTCTTCTTTCCATAGCTCGTTGCGTCGTCCTCAATTTGAGTAGAACCCTTTTCGTAAGCCTCCATGTTTCTGCCCCGTAGGTGAGTACTGGTAAGACACAGCTATTACACACTTTTCTCTTGAGGGATAATGGCAACCTGCTGTTCATGATCTGAGAATGCCTGCCAAACGCAGCCCAGCCCATTCTTATTCTTCTGATTATTTCCGTCTCATTATCCGGATCCGCAGTCACTACCTGCCCTAAGTAGATGTATTCCCTTACGACTTCCAGTGCCTCGCTGCCTATTGTAAATTGCTGTTCTCTTCCGAGACTGTTAAATATTACTCTAGTTTTCTGCAGATTAATTTTTAGACCCACTCTTCTGCTTTGCCTCTCCAGGTCAATGAGCATGCACTGCAGTTGGTCCCCTGAGTTACTAAGCAAGGCAATATCATCAGCGAATCGCAAGTCACTAAGGTATTCTCCATTAACTTTTATCCCCATTTCTTCCCAATCCAGGTCTCTGAATACCTCCTGTAAACATGCTGTGAATAGCATTGGAGAGATCGTATCTCCCTGCCTGACGCCTTTCTTTATTGGGATTTTGTTGCTTTCTTTATGGAGGACTATGGTGGCTGTGGAGCCGCTACAGATATCTTTCAGTATTTTTACATACGGCTCGTCTACACCCTGATTCCGTAATGCTGAGGTTTCGACAGAATCAAATGCTTTCTCGTAATCAATGAAAGCTATATATAAGGGTTGGTTATATTGGCCGATCAGCGTGTACCATAGCAACCACAAGACCACCGTCACCGCTATCACGATAAAAAAAAAACAATGACCTACCGATCAAGAAAATAAATGTGCGTTCGTACCTTTATTCACGATGAAGCAGCCGTCTGGGCCACAAATGAGGTTGGATCTTTGTTTAAAATTCTGTGTCACCTCTGTATCGCGTGCGAACAGCTTCGTTGCTCGTCCGCCTTAACAATTGTTCGCGTTTTTTTTTCTAGTTCTTGTTTACGTGTGCTGCGGAGAGATTCAGTAGCGTCATGTATCCTGTTTAATGCTGCTCTATGTGGCATATTATAACATACACTTTTTTAGCTTTTCAAAGATCACTATTGCAACTCTATTTAGTCTTTAACAAATGAAAGATTATTTTTTGCAACTTTGTACATTTGTATTTCTAAATTGGTTCCTCCTCTCAAACAGTCCAATAGGGCCGTACAAAAGACGATAACTATTTCAACTATTTTACCATGCCCAGCAAATATTTCGATTAATCAATTATTCGATGGAGAGCCCTGCATCGAAAGCGATTCTACGATGAAAGGCTAAAAATGATGAATGATGAATAGTTAATCGAATAAAAAGCCGCATTTTCTCCCGAAAGCCAAAGAATCGATTGCGAAAGAAAATTAGTAGACAACTGTACGAAGTAAGAATAGTACTATTATGGGCCGTATAAATTTGTATACATAGGCGCCCTAAATAAATTAAAAACCATGCTGTCACGAGTGCACAATCAAACTTGAACACACCTGAATCGATGACCGCGCAAACTCGCTGTCAAACCGCTGACGTGAAGAAATGCCGCAACAGCCTTAGCGAGCTAGCGCAGTGATTTTTGTGACATCTGTGTCACAAATATCACAAATGTCGCCGTGTCAGCGAAGTGACAAAGAACGCACCAAGCTACGAGCCGCCGAGGAACCTCAACTCTTCCCCTTACGCAGATCGCCTCAAGGTACGGTAGCGCGACCGCAGGCAAGCGCCACACGCGCACTTTAGGCCGGTATAGAATGCCGACCCCCTCTCCTCCAACTGGCGCCTTGCAACGTGGCTTGCCACGCGGACGACGCCACTGCGCGCTTGCTATCTGCTTTCGTCTCTTTCGCGTGGGCGAGAGTGAGCTACGATCCCCCGCTTCCATCGCACGCCTTCACTCGCATATACAGCGTATGGCGCGTTGCGACGGTGTTATCGCCCTTGGACTTTATACAGAACCTCACGGCGATGGCAACACGGACGCCAATGCCGACTGCGGAAATGCGCTTTTAGTGTCAATGCATTTGCGCAGTAAAGATTAATCGACCACACATAGATCCCGGGGGTCGCGAGTGCCTCATGGTGCCGGCGACTTGGTGACACCGCTGTCCGCTAGAGGATGGAGCGGCCCCGGTGTGTCTCGAAAAAGTTGAGGTTGAGAGGCCTATAGTGAGAGAATGCTAAAGGCATTGCCATAGGCAGTCATCCTGAGATGGGTGCCGTCAAATTATTTTTCATGTCATTGCAGGTTATCAGCTTGTGCGCATTGGACAATTTATAATGTTTACGGAGAAGTAGGTTACGACTTCTCTATGACTAAATTACCAATATCAGTCACGTGAATTTGCAATTTAATTAAAATAATTACAAAGTAACCGTAGCTTTTACGCGGACTAGCTATACCGGAATCTGGCGGCTTCAATGACATTGCCGCGAACCGAGGGGTTGCTACGGAAAGCTACAAGAGGATCAACGTTGCAGGCGCTTAGAATGCACTAGCGCTTGTAGCGCTTGCGCCTCGAGCACGCGCCGCCCAGCTTTATTTTCGTCAACTTTCGCAGTGCCGAGCGAGAACGCCAACATTTAGCGTCTGCACGTAGCGTCGTCGGTGGCCGCTGCAGGGGTCCCCGTTCAGTGGAAAGGTGAAATTTACTTGTCGACAAAGTAGAGACTATGCCATCTTGGTTGACTGGAGAGTACATGGATACACCTACGACATCCGCGGGGAGCTCCGTGGGAGGATTTTCGAGGTATACCGGTTTGAGGCAGTCTAATGAGACTACCTCTTCGCGAACATTCACTAAGATAATGACGCACTTCCACGTCTTATGCAGGACACGGTACGGCCCATCGTAGGAGAGTGTAAGAGGTGCATTTACAGCGACTCGTCGCGAAAAGGTTGGGTCGTAGATGGAAGGCTCGGATACACAAAGATGATGTGGTCCAAAGATCGAGGTGGGACCCGGCGCATTCACTGAATACATTGAAGGCACTGAAAATACTTCAGCCGCTGGGACCCGGGGTCCAAAGGAGCGAACAAGTCTCCAGAAAGCCACAGGGGTGCACCATAGACGAGTTCGGCCTGAGAACAGCTGAGGTCGCGATGAAAGCGCGTAGGCGGAGAAGCACGATAGAAAGGTGGTCGACCCAGGGCTCCCGATCCAAGCGTCCAGCAAGAGCAGCCTAGATCTGGCGGTAGAGCCACCCAACCACGCTGTTGGCATAGGGATGATGTGCAGTGGTGCGCCAGTGTTTAGCGCCATGTGGGTGGTCGAGGAAAGTGAAGAGAGTACAGTCAAATAGCTGTCCGCGATCAATGGTCACGATGCTGAGGCAGCCAAAGCGGGAAACCCATGCTGAAACGAAGGCTTCGGTGACCGTTTCCACAGAGATGCCCGGAATGGGCACGGCTTCGTGCCAACGGGTGAAGCGGCGAATTAGTGCTAGAATGTACCGACAGTCGTGAGAGGGAAAAAGTTGTCCAAGTAAATGAAAATAGACCAGGTCAGAACGACAGTGAAGTGGCAAGAAAAACTGCGGGAATCTTCATGTGGCGGGTCACTTTGGCGGTTCGGCACGTGAGGCACGAACGTGTCCACTGGCAAACATCAATGTTTGGCAAGACCTAGCGCTGCTTAACGAGGTACTGTGTGGCTCGGATGCTGGGATGGTAGATGTCGTGAAGTAAGTGGAACACTGCACGAAGCAAGCCAGGCGGTATGAAGGGGCGAGTTGCAGCCGCTGACATGTCACGCCAGAGTGAGGCAGGCACAAACGGGTGAGGAACAAGTTGTAGATGAAGGTAACGGGGGTAGTCATGCAGCGCTTGCAGCTCAGACTTTTCCGCCAGCGCCTGAGCTAGACGTTCCCAGTCCGCACATGATGCAGAATAGCCGAGGGAGGTGTTGTGGGAGAGTACATAAACTGCCTCACTTCCGGTGCCTTTGATATGCTGGATATCTGTAGTGAACATCGATATATATTCCAATTGACGAAACTCATGTGCGACGCAGTTAGAAGTGTTTCTACGGAAGAAATTACCCCAGGGGGTTATCATCCTTAAAAACATAAAATGGCTGACCCTCCAAGAAGAGCCGAAAGTTGTGGATGAAGGAGTAGATGGCAAGCAGCTTGCAGCCAGAAGCGCTGCAGCGAGTTTTGGCCGGTTCGACCTTCTGAGAGAAGAAGCGCAGTGGACGCCACTCGGAGTAGACTTGCTGTTGCACAAGAGCGCCGCCGTCCACACTAGCAGCATCTGCCATGATGCGAATAGGCACGTTAGTTCTGGGTGGATGAGAAGTGTCGAATTGGCGACGGCTTGTTTAGCAGCCCTGAAAGCAGCTTGAACTTTGGTAGACTAGGAAAGCGTTGATAAGGAGCCCTTGGTAGTGCGAAGGTCACTCAGTGGGTGTAGAATCTCAGCGCAGTGCGGACTAAAGCGTCAGGAGAAATTCGCTAGGCTCAGGAAGTCCCGCAGGTGGCATAGGGTGGTAGGGGCTCAGAAGTCTTGCACCCCCTGGATGTTGAAGGGCAACGGACGGATTCCCAGCGCCGAGATTCGGTGATCCAGGAACTTGAGAACGGAAGACTTAAAGACGCATTTCTGGGGGCTCACAACGAGTCCATACTGTTGAAGGTGTTTTAAGAGTTCCTGGAGGTGACGGTCATGATCTTGTGCATTGGCACTGGCGATGAGGATGTCATAGATATAGGCAAATACGACTGTGGAGGCGGCGCGTTACCTTGGCAATGAATTTTCGGAAGGTTTGAGCTGCGTTGCGTAGCCCAGAGTGCGCACGTACATACTAAAACATGCCGAAGGGTGTAGTAATGCACGTCTTCGGGATATCAGCAGGCTCACAGGGCATTTGGTGGTAGGCCTTCAATTCTTCAACTTTACTAAAGATTTCGCATCCTTCCAAGCGGCCTGCAAAATGTTGAATGTTTGGACGGGGATACCTATCGTGGATCGTATGAGCGTTGAGCGACCAGTAGTCGCTGCACAAACACCAGTCACCCGGTTCTTTCTTGAACACCAGATAGAGTGGAGAGGCCCAACTACTGGATGAAGGGCGAATAATACCTAGCTGGAGCATGTGCTCAAATTGCCGTTTAGCAATATGCAGACACTCACGCAAGACGCGGCGCGGACGAGCTAAGACGGCTGGACCACGCGTAACAATGTGGTGGGTTACGCTGTTCTTGGGTGGCTGATTTAAATTGCAAGGTCTCTTCACCTCAGAAATGTCTTCGATGATTCTACCATATGAGCATGGTGGCATCGGCGTGCAGACGCTGGCAGGAGGGACAGCCGACCGAACTCACGGGTTGAAAAGCCACGTGTTGGTGTCGATCAGGCGACGGCTGCACACGCTGTCATCGAGGTCTAATTGCATTAAGTAGTCAGAGCCGAAGATAGGCTGTTTGACGTCGGCTAAGCTGAAGACCCACCGGAACGTGCGACGAAGGCCAAAGTTGAGAGTGACGGTGCGTAGACAATACGTGGAGGTGGAGGTAGAAATCGCCGCGTGAGGCGTATGGCCAGGTGACTTAGAAGAGCGGTCGCGCTGGTAGCAAGGCAATATGCTTGCCTCGGCACCTTTATCTACAAGAAAGCCCAGGCGGAAATGGAGCCCATGACGATGAAACGGCCGGGTTGTAAGGGAAGGCCACATGTCGCCGTCATTGTTCTTGCCGTGCATTTCCCGCATTTCCCATTGGGCGCTGCAACATAAGTGTATTCGGAATGCCCGTAGACGGCAGTGCCATGTAGCAATCAAGGAGAGAAACGTTTCCAGGTCCTTCCTTTAGGATGAGTTTAAGAAGAAGACAGTGCTAACTGGACAGAGAATATAAAAAGGCACTCATCCATATGGGATATGTCTGAACGTACCGTATTTTTTTATTTTCTTTTATTCATCGCACACTGGTTTTAGCATTTTCGGCAGGCATATTAAGCAAATAAAATTTTTATGGTACACTTATTAGGCTTTTAAGTGTTACCGAACGATCAACGCGTTCCAGTTTGCGCTGTATATGAAACGCTGCATAAATACGGGAGAAAAACATTCGGTATTTTTTAGTAACTTTGCAAGAAGTCAAAGCAATATGCGGTAAATACGCGTCAATATGTCTTTCAATACACTCCGTTATATTTATTATTATTATTCGCATCGTACGTGCATTGTAACACGTTTGTCTGGAATGGAAATTTGTAGAAATAAAGTATGTCAGATATTGATGGTTCAGAATCTGAAGATTACTGCAAACATCGGCGAATTATTTTCATTACCTGCGTATGTAATCTTCATAAAATCAAACATATTTCACTGCTTCAGTGGTGGTGGCAACGGACGGAACGGCTCTACAGTGATCGCTATCCTCTGCTTTTGCGGTTACTGCGTTGGAATACTTCACTGTCTTCAAAATCACCGCTTGCCTGCTGCAGCTTCCCAATAGCGGCCGCTACCACGTGTCAGCTACAGCTCTACGTCATGAGCCACGTCACCACCATGCTGACTTAAAGACGACGGCAAGCCTTCGACGAGCCCATTTGCTCAGTGGTGGTGGCAACGGACGGAACGGCTCTACAGTGATCGCTATCCTCTGCTTTTGCAGTTACTGCGTTGGAATACTTCACTGTGTTCAAAATCACCGCTTGCCTGCTGCAGCTTCCCGATAGCGGCCGCTACGACGTGTCAGCTACAGCTCTACGTCATGAGCCACGTCACCGCTGTGCTGACTTAAAGACGACGGGAAGCCTTCGACGAGCCCATCTCAGTGGTGGCGGCAACGGACGGAACGGCTGTACAGTGATCGCTATCCTCTGCTTTTGCAGGTTGGTTTAATTTCTGACTACTTTAATGTACCATATTGCTTCTGCCCCCCCCCCCCCACTGCTGCGTATACTTCCTTTACATTTTGGCGCTGAAGTGCTTTGTAGCTTCTGTTCTGTCAACCGAAATGTCGGAGTTGTGTTTGGTCTGTAATGAGCTGCTCCCAGATAATTGTGTGAATCCAACGTGTTCTGAATGTAACTACAGTTACCATTTGGGAACATGCTCGGGCATAAGCAAAACTGCCTTGAAAGCTAAAGATGATACGACAAAAAGAGCATGGAAATGCCAAACATGTCTTGTCTTAGCTGCCCGTGGCACTCAATGCGCAAGTGGTAACTTGCGGGATGAAAAAGCACTGGAGAAGGTGCTCATTGAAATTAATCGAAAATTGACTCAGTTACCTGCAATTCAGAGTAGGGTGGATGCTCTTTGTTCAATTAAGGAAACGGTCGACAAAATGGAACACTCCATTGAGCATCTGTCTGAGCAGTATGACATGGTACTTGCAGAATAAAAAAAAACTATCTGCAGAAACCCTAAGCCTTGGGAAAAGAATCGATATGGTGGAATCCTCTCACAACAATCAGGAAGTGTCTGAATTAAAGAAACAGGTCGCCGCCCTCGAACAGCACAGTAGAAGACAGAATCTAGAAATTCAGGGACTGCCAGATATTGAAAACGAGAATCTGCTCGTTAGGGTGAATGAACTGGCAAATAAACTTCACCTTCCTCAGTTGACCCGTACCGACTTTGAGGCCTTACAAAGACTGCCTGCCAAGCCTGGCAAAGCCTCGGTAATATTAGTTCGTTTCACATCACGTGTCATGCGCGATGAATGGATGACAAAGAAAAACGACCTTACAGCTGCTCAATTGGCGATACATTTCAAAGACAATTTGACACCGCAGAATAAGAAACTTCTATGGATGATGAAGGCAAAGGCGCGGGAAATGCACTACGAGTTCGCATGGCAAAAGGATGGAAAGCTCTTCATGCGTAGGGCATCTG
This sequence comes from Dermacentor variabilis, assembly GCF_050947875.1. Taxonomy (NCBI): domain Eukaryota; kingdom Metazoa; phylum Arthropoda; class Arachnida; order Ixodida; family Ixodidae; genus Dermacentor; species Dermacentor variabilis. Next base: position 86,001,366 of record NC_134570.1, on the reverse strand, counting down.
GCCAGCGGGCAGTGCGCATCAATTGCGAAGCTGATCTTGATAAGATTCGTTGAGCGGCCACAAGATTGCACCGCTTATAATTTTCCTTGTTATGATTTCTGCTTTCGATGACTGACTTCACTAAAGTTATGTACCACGATGTTTCTTCTTTGAAATCCCTAGTACATACCCTGCCCAGAAAAAGCGATAACATGTCATGTTTTCCACGCAAATATAAGAAGCTTGAGGAACATGCAGCTTGAAACAGAGGCATTTTTTGAATCCCTTGATTACAATTTTAACTTCATAGCATTTACGGAAACTTGGTTTCAGAATGTTCAAGATGTTGTACACTTTTCCGGCTATAGGTCTGAAGGTGTTTATAGATCAGGTCGTAGAGGTGGAGGAACTTCATTGTATATTAAAGATGACGTTGCCAATGATGTCTTGTCGCAGTTTTCTGGTATTGCTGCGCATTATGAATCAATCATTGTTAAGAGTGCTGGAACAGTCATTGCTTCAATTTATCGCCCGCCTTCTGGTGAAGCTACAGCATTCTTTGAATATATTACGTCTGTTTTTGAATATGTGTCCTCTGCAATGCTTCCCATTGTCCTGGTTGGCGATTTTAACATTGACTTACTAACAGACACTTCACAGTCTGGACAATTTTTAGGCATAATTGAGTCATTCTCTTGTATAAATGTTACACGCTCGCCGACAAGAATAACAGGATTAAGTCAAACTCTGATTGATCGGCGTGTAATTAGTCATGATGAAAGTGATGTTATACCTGGCATTTTTTCAGTCAATTTGAGTGATCACTAACCTGTATTCTGTATCTTTCCTGTTCCAAAAAACAAAATGTATCCCGCTCGCATTCCCCCAGTACCTTATCGTAGTTTTAATCAAATGAGTCTCTCTGCTTTTCACTCGATGATCGAGTGTGTTGACTGGTCGGATGTTTATGAGGAAGAAAACGCAAGCATTTCGTACGACATCTTTCTGCAAAAAGCTAAAGGTTACTATGAAGAAGCTTTTCCATTGCGTTATGCGAAAAAAGCACATACAAAATGTCGAAAACCATGGGTAACAAAAGAGTTACTTCAAAGAACAAAAGCCCGTGATATTATGTACCGTCAATTTATTAATCTAAAAGATATCTCTGTTCTAAGTGAGTATAAGAAAATTCGAAACAAGTTAAACTCTGATCTCAAGAAAGCTCGATGTGAATATTACAAGAATATGTTTATTGCTGTTTCTCATGACCCCCCAAAAATTTGGAACACATTACGATTGCTTATTGGTCAACAACAGAACAGCATCCCTGGTACACTAACTACTGATGGTGTCGTATACAGTAAAGAGACTTTGTCAGATAAATTCAATTCCCACTTTTTATCTTCAGGCGCATTTTCATCTTCCAGCACTCAGCTAGATGCACAGAAATATATATCCTCTTGCATTACGAATTCTATATTTATGTCTCCTTGCATTGAATTAGAGATCAACTCTTTTCTTAAGAAGCTAAATAAAAATACTGCTGCCGGTAATGACGACATTAAAGCTACTCCAATTATTTTCGCTGGTAACCTTTGATCAGCACCTTTGCAGCATATTTGCAACAGAGCATTATCAACAGGCATTTTTCCAGTTAATATGAAAATAGCTAGGGTTGCGGTCTTGCACAAAGGTGCTCCTTTCAATAGTCTTAACAATTATCGACCGATTTCGGTGTTACCCTTATTCTCAAAGGTTTTAGAGCACATAATAAAAACAAGACTAACCAAGTTTCTTGATGAACATGAATTGCTTATCAAGGAACAATTCGGCTTTCGCGAGAAAAAATCTACTGAAACAGCTTTACTTAGTATCAAAGAAAAATTAGCTAAGAATATTGATAGCAAGGTGTTCACCCTAGGAATTTTTTTAGACTTCCGAAAAGCATTTCACTCGGCCAAGCATAATATACTGTTTGAAAAATTACCACATTACGGCATTCGAGGGGTAGCTCTACAATTAGTGCGCAGTTACTTAACAGACAGGCTGCGGTATACGTTTCTTCACGGGTATAAATCTCAGCTACAGCCTTTGAAGTTCGGTGTACCATAAGGTTCTATACTCGGTCCACTATTTTTTACTATCTACATAAATGATATCGTGCCGGTACCACAATCTTCCTCTATAGTTCTGTATGCGGATGATACCAGCTTGTTTTTCTCTGGTAGCTGTTTAAGAGATTTAGAAATCGCGGCAAACGAGTGGTTGATATCGCTTTCATACTGGCTTGAGTGTAACCAGCTAGAATTAAACGTTAGTAAAACTAAATATATTTTATTCAAAGGCAGAAATAAACGCGAAGATTACACCATTTCTGTTAGATTTAAAAATAATGACATCGAGCGTTTCCCGTTGTTTAAATTCTTAGGTGTACTTTTTCATGAAAATCTCAGTTGGACACCGCAAATCAACAAAGTACATGCCAGTATGTCTAGATCAATTTCTGTCTTATATAAACTTAGGTCTCTGGTACTAAACTGGCTAAAGCTCCACTTATATTATTCACTAGTTCATTCTCATCTCAATTACTGTCTCTTAATATGGGGTACGACTTCAGGAACGAACCTTGAAAGGTTAAAAATTATACAAAAGAGAGCCGTTCGCTGCATAGAAAATCTGGAACCCACTGAACACACTGCGCCATATTTTAGCAAGCTTAAATTGCTTACTGTTAAGCAACTTTTTAATCTGAAGCTCGCCTTGTATATTCGCAAGGAAATTAGAAATGAATTGAATAGTTATATGGCTCAGTGCTACCCTACTAATGTTCCCTATGATCTCCGACACGAGCGATTTAGAATACCGTTATTCAGAACCATTTACGGTAATCAAACATTGCTCTACCTTATACCTAACCTTCTCCGCAACACTAGTTATATCCATGAACTTATTGAAAAATGTACTTCTATCCACAGTTTAAAGAAAAATGTTACAATGTACTTACTGTCTGGTGCTCTGTCCTAAATAAGTTCTTGAGTTAAAAAAAAACCTTTTTATTGTTCTATAACCTCTGTGTTCTGCTGCGTTTTCTAACAGTTATACATTGCTAGGAATTAGTATGTTACGTTTTGTATAACGCTTGCACAAACTTTGTACTTTTTAATATGTTGCCATTTATGTACGCATTTGTGCTTGTTATGGGCTATTGCTGTTGCATTATTGTGCGATTCCGTTACTCAATTTAAGATGCCTAATCGCGATGTTACTTCTGTTCATGAAAATCTTTTTGTGGCGCTTTAATGTACAAGCCATTGTTTTTCTTTTTTTATTCTCACTGCTTCTGAGCAAATGTATGGGTGGAGGGACCTTAGTCAGGCAGAGCTCATCTGCCTTTTAGTCCTTTCAACCCAGGCAATGTATGTCTGAATAAACAAACTGAAACTGAAAAGCGCCACCAATAGCTGAGAAAGGTTAATGGTATTACGTGTCACTCACAAGAGCTGACAGCATATTTTGCTTTTTTTACGACTGTCAAAGAATTAGGTAGGCCATGTACGGGGATGGTTCGGTCCCTCCCCTTAAATTTCTGCCGTGGTCAAGTATGCAAGTGGAGAAAGGTAGATTATGCCACAGAAATTGTATTAGCATGAATTTCAGGGAATTAGCACAAGATATCAGGGAATCTCAAACTTCGATAAGTTTGCGAGTCAAGGTGACGATGTCACCCCGAAGCAAACGCCACTGACATATTGGAGCAACTTCCGCTTTCCATGGCATCTATGCGAACTGTCGAATAATAATCGGTCTCCGGAAGCTTTCCTTCTGCGCCGGGAATCTTACAGCAGGTCAGTGATTTTTCGTTTACTTGCAGCATTTTCATTCCCGCGTAGGCGAATACATTTTGATCTGCACTGTAATTAATACGAAAAGCATGCGCAGGTTATGTGATCGGCTCTAGAGACAAGATTGGCGTGATTGGAACCAATGTCCATGGTCAGGGCAGGTTCCAAACCGCCATTTACTGCGCGCGCACAGATGCCTAACCCAGCCCGAAGTTGTTGCACATACAGTTAACGACGACGACAAGCCTGCGGCCAAGTCAGCTTTGTAATATGCCACTGTAAAGAGTACTATGTAACTGGTAAAATCAAGTATTAGGCAGCCATATCATCCCCTTCCGCAGGTAATATTGAGCAAAATAAAATTACAGTGCCGACAGTATGCATGAACAAAAGGTATACCCACACTTCGTTCTAACCTTTGGACAAAGCCTTCTGTCATCTATCTACTCCCTGTTCATTTTAATGGCCAAAATAGAGCTGGTCTGAGCTGTGCCTTGTTATGTTCGACCAGCGGGGGCTGGCTAACTTCGGGGAAGCGACCGTCGGAAAGGCGCCACCATGTCTATTGCGGCGACTCGCTTTGAAAACAACAATGCACCGAGTCAACAGCATGTTGGCACCACCATGTCTGCTGCGGCGACTCACTTTTAAAGGACGACAATACGTCATTTGCTAACCGTGCTGCACCGGGATGTCTACGATCAGTCGGCGGACCATGTATTGTTAGTGGATTCGCCATTACCTTCACGGCTTGTTTGAAGCGGTGGAAAGTTTTGTGGCGCCGTCTCACGGGCCTTAGAAGTCGGCAGTTAATAGACAGATGCGGCGGCAACTGTCTGAGGGTTCAACACTGGGATGAAGAGGCGCCTGCTCAGGACAAAACCCGTGTCTGCGAAAAACACTCTCACCTTGGTGTGGTCAGTGCAACCTGTGCGGAAGTGAGGGCGTAAACGCTCCCCCTCAAAGGCGGCGGCTACGATGACTTTGGACGCTCCGAATTGGTCGGAGGTCGAACGGCCGTTTTCCCCCACCTAGGGATCTGAGGAGGACAGAGTGTTTATAAGCAGCTGTTGCGCGGCGGCTGAGTGTACATTCTCTTTCAGTTCGACGTAGTAGTTCTGCGGAAACCCGCAAGGTGGAGAGAAGCAATGAATAAAGGGAAAATGAGACATCCACCCGTTTTGTAGCAATTGCTACAAAGGAAACCCATACGGGTTCCTCGAAAGAAAAGCCTCATAGTTGAAGAAAAATTCGTCCTGGTCCGGGACTCGAACCCGGGACCACCGCCTTTCCGGGGCAGCCGCTCTACCATCTGAGCTAACCAGGCGGCTAGCAGATGGTAGGGCGAAGTCGAATTTGTCGACAACACGAAGCAAAGGCAAGAGTTTGACGTAGTAGTTCTGCGGAAACCCGCAAGGTGGAGAGAAGCAATGAATAAAGGGAAAATGAGGCTTTTCTTTCGAGGAACCCGTATGGGTTTCCTTTGTAGCAATTGCTACAAAACGGGTGGATGTCTCATTTTCCCTTTATTCTCTTTCAGTGGTGCTAGACTGATGAACTGCAACGTTCTCATGTAGATTCTGTCAATAAATCCCATATTCCTCGTTCTCAGTGAGAACAAGTCTCTCCCTTCAACGACGTCCTCAGCTTGGATAAGTTGCACGACGACACGGGCCAGGCACCATCTATTTCATGCCAGAGCCCAACCGTTACAGCCTGCGGCTGCCATGATCATTGTAACCAAGCCAGCAACCGCCGATCAGAAGGCACCCAGTGGGTACTGTCACAGGACGAAGTATGGCAGCGTCTGCGGGTACGTTGTTGTAAAATGTCAGTAGCTCGCAGGCTTTTAAAAATGAGCATTTGTTATTTTTCTTATATTGCACTTCATTTGCTGTATTGCTTCAACGCGCAAGATAACTCGGCAAACATCGGAATCAATACAGTTGTCCTTGACAGATCGTCGCTATCCAAAGTCTATTGATGTGTTCAGTTGGCATGCATTAACGATCACGGGAACATAGCATGTTGGAGGGCACTATATTGGAGTTGCTGTGTGCAACCTCGGGATGTTCCTCTGTAGCCTTGAAACATTAAAACCACAGCAGCTAAATTCACAGAATTACTTGAATATTTTTGAATAGGCTACGGAGGATTCTACGTTTAACGCAATAATCTAAATGTCGTTTACTTGTTATTGCAAGTCGTTGATTTCTGCTCAAAATAAAAAAAAAAGATTATTTGGCTTTCTCAATAGGGGAGAAAATAGTACTGAATTGGGGGGGGGGGGGGTGGACACACGTGCATATTCTAGGGCTCGGCGTCACCTATAGCTGAAACGGACTATATAGGATTCAATGTTTCTCTCTAAAGAATACACATCTGTGAGTCATATATGAAGCAGCTAGTCTCAACAATATTTTAGACACTGTTATTCTCTTTTATCTGTCGTGCCATCAGTGGGCCTACAGAGGGCGTCTATATGAACATAAAAATTCGATAACTATAACAACTTTCATGTTTTAGGCTTCGAATTGGCTATAAAGAAAAGGTTATGTGCCGGGAGGTGTTTTTTTTTGTTTGTTTTCGTCGTCGCTGCCTTATCGTTCATGTTTTATATCTTGAGTTGTGGGCCCAAATCGTTAGGTATAGTGTGTTTTCGAGCGGACGATGATATCTTCTAATCTGATTAAATTTTTGGTTCACTTTTAAACATTCACCATTCATTACACGTTTTATCGAAAACTAACTACGTCATAAACCGCCGGCAGCCAAGAGGAATTTGTGATGCCTTCATCACCGACGGTGCGCGTAGCTATCATGCCACTACAACGTTACACATGTTTCGGCGCAAGTTTTCGCACACAAAAATTTCATTTATAAGCAATTTTTGTTTCGATAGCGTTTTAGCTTCTTCATTGTCACTGCATCGCCACTTCCACTGTCGAACGACATCTCTTCATTATTATGCATGCTAATTGTTTATGCAAGCTTTGCTAGTTCCTTGACGTCGAGATCGATGCCGCTTACAGTATAACGTGCACATCAAAAAAACAAGTCTAAAGTAAACGTCTTACTTAAAGATAGGCTAATCTATGCTTTGACTACACAATAATAACCGTATATTACGCGCAGATTCATAGCCATCTAACCTCGTCTATGCCTTCCAGGAGCCCTTAAGCAAAACCTATTGCTTTCATCTTCTGCCATTTTGACACGAGAAGAATCTAATCACTTGTGCTATAAATAGATGTTACTGATTTGTACTATCCGCTCAACAAACCATGTATTACTCATATAGGGAAATTGAATGGTTACGTATTTGCTTATGAAAGCCACACAATAGGCAAACTTGTAAAGCTTATTTCCATCAGGGTAGCCAACCGAAGATAATCTCGGGTTAACCTCCCTGTCTTTCCTTTGCCTTTCTCTCTCTCTCTATTATTTCTATGCAAGAAAGTCCTAATTGATATGCTACAGGTCCTTTTTTATGAAATATTTTTTTTTTTAAATTCCTAACGTGAAAAGTTAGCCTCCTAGGCAGAAAATTAAGTTCTGTTTCATTAAATTGTGTAATTCAAATAACGATACAATGCATTATAATAATAAATTTTCATTTATTGTTCCATCAAGGAAACGCCACCTTCATGAATTTAGTTGTAACTCAAGTGATAATGGCGTAATAATCTAATACATATTACATGTATAATTTATGAAATCCTGCATAAATAGTATACCTACTTGGTAGATACTTGAGTCATATACCATGGTCCCTATACCTTAAAGCTATTCCAAGCTTTTTTTATGGCAGCCTCCTGACGTCAAACTTACGTATTCACTGACGCAAGCGCCGGGCGATGAGCCGTAGCGGTGTTTAAACGAGCCACTGAAACGCTCACTTCGTTTAAGGGAGACGACTTTGCTTTCGAAGCGAATAGCACTGCCTATCACGACAGGTATTTCTTATCTAGTTGGCTGACCAGAGGTGAGGAGCACGCAGCAGTCGAGAGGATTTCGGTGAGGTCTGGTTATCGCAGTGAAAGTAAATAATCCGATGAGGAGGGATGTGTAGGCGTCAGTGATTCGTGCTCTTTTCCTTGCGTAACTTTTGGTGTCTGGTATAAAATCACGGCGGCGTGCAACCGAACGGTAAAAATGCCCCTCGAAACGGACCCTCAGCTAAGTTGGCTGAGCAATGTCGTGTAGTACGTGCTGAAACGGCTGGACAATGTTAAATAGCCACGCAAAAATATGTACTATGTGGAAATAAATCAGTTTCTCCCAGCACCTCCGAGTAGCCAGTACCAGAGCGTTCGGCGGGATGCCATTTTATGCTAATTTGAGAAAGGGGAAGTCCTCCGCTATTCTGAAAAATTAAGTTCACTTTTGTTCAGCATATTAATGAATCTGTAACGTGTTCACGTCACCTTGACGTGGTGAGCTTTCGTGGTCTTGTGACGTCTCGTGACAGGATTGAGAAGTGGACGCAGAACGAAAATTTTAATCAAAAGCAGAGGGCTGGTGGTAAAAAAGGCGTGAAAGTGGAAATAATTATTTTCTTTTGTTATGCCTAATAACGCTTAATGAGTGTGTACACGTCATATCAGATCAGCAGTTCTGGCGATTTTCGTGATGTCCCGTGACAAACAAGCGAAATGGCGTGGCCCGAAAAAGCTTGACCAATCGTGGACGTCTTAAACGAAGAGAAAAATTTCGAATAGCCTTGAGTTACAGCACACCGTGATTTGCTTCAATTAAATATTCTTTGTATTTAAGTACTCGTAGGAATATAATTCTTTGTTTCTATAAGTAAAAGGCTGGCATTGTTACTATAACAATTTTGATGCGCTGTCATCTGGCTGTTCAATAGCATTGTTATTGTCTAAAATTTGCCTGAAGAAGGAATACTGCAGTCTCTTACTCAGGCCCGTCTTTCTCCACGTTATACGTACCCTGTTGCGTACATGTACTGAGTGAAAATAAATATTTATTTTCAACCAAGGCGCAACGCTGCAATGATTGTAGTTCAGAGAACTGAAGAGAAATTTCACATAATTGAGACTGATTCTGCAAATATTGTTCATACGTGTAAATGTTTCGTAGTACCTGTACGAAAAATATTTGAGAACCGGTTCTTTTAAAATAAATCACATTCCCTCCATAAATGTATCCGTAGGAAAGCACACTTTATTCCGTTGTTGTAGGTTCTCAGCGAAAGGAGTATTGTGGACCCGAATTGCTTTCAATTCGAGCACCTGTAGGAATTGCTGGTGCCCGATGATCCAAACGTCAGCGCACACTTGCAGTTGTCTCCGCAATCGACGCCATTTAGATTAGGGTCGCAAGACTGAAAAAGCACGAAGGTAAGTAACATTCAGTTTTATAGATTAAGTGATGCCTAGTGCCTATAGACCACACTGTGCTCGTTGAAGCAGTGAAGTCAGAACAATCTCAGTTTTCAAATCCGAAATCAAGAAAGGCGCTGCCAGATGGAATTTCACGCTGCGGTATACAGGTTATAAATAGAAATAAGGTGCCTCAGAAAGGCTCGCCGACGTTTCGATCGGAGGACGTATCTTCGTCAAAGGTGGCCTCGTCATTCTCGGCATGTTAGTTTTAAAGGGTTTGTGGAGTGACGTCACGTGCATTTGTTGTCGGTGGCGACTGGTTGTAAAGGGAGAGATTTCAAAGAGAATGAGCGCTGTCGCCTAACGTCTGTAAGTATGGTCCCTAAGATGAGAGGATAAGAGCGGGAGAGCGACAAACGGAGAGAAAAGAAAGAAAAGGAGAAAAATAAGGGAAAAATACACGGAGGGCGAAAAAGAAAAAGAAAAGAAAAAGAAGGGCATGAGATGGTGTTGGGGAAACGAGAGGCTAGGTTTTTCTTTCTCCTTCTCTTTCTTTACTCCCCGCCTTCCCACTCTCCCACTCCTGTCCCCTCGCCTAGGAACCACGCTTACAGACAGTCACGTGACAGCGCCCATTCTCTTTTAAGTCTCTCCCTTTACAACCAGCCGCCATCGACAACAACCGCAGGTGACGTCACTCTACTAGCCCTTTAAAGCTAGTATGTCGAGGATGACGAGGCCGCCTTTGACGAAGCTAGGTCCTACTATCCAAACGTTGGCCTGCCTTTCTGAGGCACCTTATCGCTGTTGATAACCCTGACTCTTAAAACTGTAATTCAAGGATAATAACATGACAGTTATAAAAAATCGCGTTAACAGCGGCAAAGGAGATTTTTGTTTCAACGAGCCATTGTATGTGTGAGAAAAGCAACATTAAGGTATGGATGCTTGCCTCGGAAAATGATGCGAGCATCAAAAATACCAAACGACCAAAAATTTCAATACTGTTTTTCATAGCGGAAAATACTTTTGAATGTTTGCAGGGCTTCGGCCCTCGGAGTATATTGAAACCGAGGAAGTTAGATGTCCAATGTTTACATAGAGAACATGTTTGGAATGAGCCTGCGTTGAAGGAACTGCCCTAGGGGCTTTATGAAGATTACGTGGTTTATCTACATTTACTTGAGAAAAGGATCGATGCAACACATTCTCAGGACATCTTCTTGAAATTTCGTAAAAATAGAAAAGATGTGATGACTGGGCGACACCCTATAGGGATGATTGTTACCACGCAGGCATAGGTTAAGTAGATCACGAAGTAGGAATTATTCATATTCATATTCCAAATACATTTTATTTAAAAACAGCAGATGGTTGATCTCACTGCAGCACTTCAAGTTTGTTTTCCGGGCGGCTACAAACCCAAAAAATTTGAGCAGCATATATATATATATATATATATATATATATATATATATATATATATATATATATATATATATATATATATATATATATATATATATATATAGAGTGCCTAATTTAGGATAATATAGATAAAGAGGAGCTTGCGTGAGAAAGTTGACGTTTAAGATGCATGCTGGACCGTGCCAAAAGACTCGCCAAAATGGCTGTTTTTGATATCGAAGCTGAAAAAACGGCACTAATGCCACTCACTAGAAGGGACGCGTAACCTGGAGTGCGCGTCTCCTGTGAGTACGTCCGAGGTAAGGGAGGCGCAGTGGAGCGTGCTAAGTCTTAGGCCATAGTGACAGCCAGTTGTGCACGCGTCGTTCTACAAAGTGCTGTTTGAATTGCGCGTAGACCACCGGATGGTTTCAGTCCGAGTGAGTCAATTTATAAGCGAGTTTGTCGGGCCATGGTCTTGAACGGTATATATTTTGCTCGTACTGAGCATGAATGGAATCCCACGTGTCGGCGTTCGATGAGTAGGGGCTTTGTCTTTTAGAAATACTAATGAAATGCGCAAACGTGCAATGACGTAACATTTTTATATTTGAGGCTGTTTTAGGAGTTGAGAAAAGCGAATCACGTAAATTATAACGATGTAACAACCACATGATTGGGTAATTCATAGTAGAATCTATATAATACCTTTGTCTTTGCCTTAAAATGAAAGTTTTCTGATTTAATATTTGTAGGTGCTCAGAACGACTGTGAAAGCTGGCCTGACTTGTAAAGGTTTTACATTTTATTTTGATTGTTCGATTCAAGTTACATGAAACACTCTGACAATTGGTAGAAATAACGGAGTATTATATAAAGAATATATGCAGGAGAACTTCAAAGTGAAGCAGGCTGCCATTGTTCGGTGAGGAGCCTATTTGTGACGCCGGTAACCAGAGCACAAGTGGGCGTATTTGCTGGCACATTGTGCGCACGTTGACAATTGGCGCTTGGTAGCGTTTAGTAGGAGCTCCTAAGTCACCCGCCATTTCAAGCAGACTGAGATGCGCGCTGATTCGGCCGTGTCCTCCTGCCGAAACTTCTCCCGATTAATATATCTTGCCAGGCTAGATCAGCGGTGGGCGTAAATTTTATGACGCGGAGAGTCTTGTATTCGCCACGGAAGAATTTCGTCTCTTTCACACAACCTTTTTGCTCCATGGAAGGATGTTCCATTTCTAGCATTAGTTTTATCCGCTTTCACTACATGTCGCAGTAAACTGCAGAATAGGCAGCCACAGAAAGAGAGAATTCGCCTGGGTTGACGAAGTGCCACTATCTGTAACAGTTGCCACTATCTGTAACACACTCCGAGAAAATTGTTTTAGTTCGCCTATTCATTGCAACATTCCACAACTTTCTCTTGTTCAAAGACTTCTACAGACTGTACTAAAACTTCCAGCACTTCAGAAACACTAGTTTATTTACGCCCAACTGAAAATTTCGCTATCTTTTTAGCTGCCTTACTGTTCAACGCTCCCATGGTACGACCATTGGCTTCAGGCAACGCTTTTCAAACAGCGGTATTGTTTAAAGCTGGAACCGCATGGCGCGTTTTTCGCTCGCGAAAAACGCGACTGGCGGCAAACGCCCGCGTTGCCGCCGACGCGCGAGCACCCGTACGAAAAAAGGAGCGGCGCTTTCGCTCCGTGTTTTCCGGATTGCCAGACAACATAACTCTCAACGACATGTATTGTGTCTGTTACCGCATATACAATATGCCCTTAAACTTACAGAACACTACAATAAAAATAATCTGAGTGTAATTAGACAGCGACATTTCTTTCCGAAGTGTATTTATCAAGCTTAATTTCAAGCAGCAATATTGTGTGCGAAACTGCGACTATGTACCTTCCGCATGCTGAGAAGCCGCTGCTTGTTTACAACTTCACATATAAAAAGGAGGGTCGGCCGCTTACTACCGAGCTGAAGAGGTGATTGCTACTATTAAGGGGGATGCTGATACTGAAGCAAGAAAAAATGCGGGTCAGGAGGTACATGTGGGTGCGGCCTGCCTGGTTGAGAAGAGAGCGAGCCCAATACACTGGTAATATTATTAGCAAATTGTCTTGCCAGTACTAGCGATGAGACTCGACGCTTCTCCACTTTAGTTAATAGGGCCTCGTTGAAGGTTGCTTTGTTCATTTTGGGTGAACACGATGCGCGAACCAACACGATGCGCGGACGAAATCACGGTAGCACACGTTTTCCTTGACGCGCGCGCCAGTTCTGCCTTGAAAAAAAAAAAATCCGCCAAGGAGGTTCCGTCGAGATGCGCAGAGAGCAGGGCCATCTGGTGGCAAAAAAAGAACCAAAATGCCACGTGACCAAACGCCACGTGACTTACCTGAACTCTGATTGGTGGACGCGCCGCGCGGCGCGTTTTTTACTACTCCGAGCAGCAGCACGCGGTGGCGCGATTTCGTGACGGATCATGCTAGGCACGCGTCAAAATGACGCGCGCGTCCCACCATCCGCGCGTCAATCGCGCCTGAAATCGCGCCATGCGGTTCAGCCTTAAGGAAACACGCTGCCAGAGGCTGTCGTAAAGGATAGTGAGCCGCTAAATTCAAGCACTCAAAGCGTAAAAAGCTATTTCAAAGCGTAAATAACCATCTTAGCATTGTCCTTCTTTTTATGTCAACTAGTTGTAGACTAGGTCTTTTTAGTTGCGCAACAGAAAAATTTTGGGGTGTTCAAGATGTTAAATCGTTTTCTCGCATATTGTTCAAAATATACTCTAGCAGATAGCAGTATTCACGTAGCTCGTCGCATTACACTCTTTGTGTAATTTTGGGTTTTGTAAACATAGGTGTAACTTTGAAATACTTGTATACGATGTCGAACCATGTTTTTCATTTTTCAGTTCGTACATTGTTCTTTTGTTTTTGTTTCCGTGAAACAGTGGCCATCATGTTTCACTGGAGTTATGGCTCCTCCCTCATCTTACACTGCGCAAAGGCACCTTAAGCGTTAATAAATGATAATAATGAAAAAATATTCGCTTCCTTTCACATGCTCAGGGATGCAAGTTGGTCGATGGTTTGCTTCGAACCCTGGTCCTTCAGCACAGCAGCCTGCTGCTGTACCTATTACGCCACGGATTATCCTGAGGCGCAAGCTGGTATGGAAACGGTTAGATAGAAAGGCAGATAGTTCCCTGAAAGCGTACGAAGTTTCCAAATAATGCTAATCGTAGTAAATGTGAGTTGCAGGATAGAATGGGTTGGAGTCGCTGCGCACGGCCCTCTATCGCATCAATCCTTGCGTGATAAGAGTAAGCGAAGCGTCTGAAAACTTAAATTTTTGGATTGCACACTATTCGGGAAAAGCCCACATGTTTATACAGCACTACTATGGGATTCGAAAAAATTCACAGATCTCATCAAGAAACGCCAATGTATGAAAGCCTCTAACCCTACAGCTAGAATAAAACTGGCAAAACTTTCGAAGTTAATCAACAAGCGTAAGACAGCTGACATAAGGAAGTATAATATGGATAGAATTGAACATGCTCTCAGGAACGGCGGAAGCCTAAAAGCAGTGAAGAAGAAACTAGGAATAGGCAAGAATCAGATGTGTGCGTTAAGAGACAAAGCCGGCAATATCGTTACTAATATGGATGAGATAGTTCAAGTGGCTGAGGAGTTCTATAGAGATTTATACAGTACCAGTGGCACCAACGACGATGGTGGAAGAGAGAATAGCCAAGAGGAATTCGAAATCCCACAGGTAACGCCAGAAGAAGTAAAGAAAGCCTTAGGAGCTATGCAAAGGGAGAAGGCAGCTGCGGAGGATCAGGTAACAGCAGATCTGTTGAAGGATGGTGGTCAGATTGTTCTAGAGAAACTGGCCACCCTGTATACGCAATGCCTCATAACGTCGAGCGTACCGGAGTCTTGGAAGAACGCTAACATAATCCTAATCCATAAGAAAGGGGACGCCAAAGACTTGAAAAATTATAGACCAATCAGCTTACTGTCCGTTGCCTACAAAGTATTTACTAAGGTAATCGCAAATAGGATCAGGAACGCCTTAGACTTCTGTAAACCAAAGGACCAGGCAGGATTCTGTAAAGGCTACTCAACAATAGACCATATTCACACTATCAATCAAGTGATAGAGAAATGTGCAGAATATAACCAACCCTTATATATAGCTTTCATTGATTACGAGAAAGCGTTTGATTCAGTCGAAACCTCAGCAGTCATGGAGGCATTACGGAATCAGGGTGTAGATGAGCCATATGTAAAAATACTGGAAGATATCCATAGCGGCTCCACAGCCACCGTAGTCCTCCACAAAGAAAGCAACAAAATCCCAATAAAGAAAGGCGTCAGACAGGGAGATACGATCTCTCCAATGCTATTCACAGCATGTTTACCGGAGGTATTCCGAGACCTGGAGTGGGAAGAATTGGGGATAAAAGTTGATGGAGAATACCATAGCAACTTGCGATTCGCTGATGAGATTCCCTTGTTTAGTAACTCAGGAGACCAATTGCAATGTATGCTCACTGACCTGGAGAGGCAAAGCAGAAGGGTGGGTCTGAAAACTAATCTGCAGAAAACTAAAGTAATGTTTAACAGTCTCGGAAGAGAACAGCAGTTTACAATAAGTAGCGAGGCACAGGAAGTGGTAAGGGACTACATCTATTTAGGACAGGTAGTGACTGCGGATCCGGAACATGAGACTGAAATAATCAGAAGAATAAGAATGGGCTGGGGTGCGTTTGGCACGCATTCTCAGATCATGAACAGCAGGTTGCCATTATCCCTCAAGAGAAAAGTTTATAACAGCTGTGTTTTACCAGTACTCACGTACGGGGCAGAAACCTGGAGGCTTACGAAAAGGATTCTACTTAAATTGAGGACGACGCAACGGGCTATGGAAAGAAGAATGTTAGGTGTAACCTTAAGGGATAAGAAAAGAGCAGATTGGGTGAGGGGACAAATGCGAGTTAATGATATCTTAGTTGATATCAAGAAAAAGAAAAGGGCATGGGCTGGACACGTAATGAGGAGGGAAGATAACCGGTGGTCATTAAGACTGACGGAATGGATTCCAAGGGAAGGGAAGCGTAGCAGAGGGTGGCAGAAAGTTAGGTGGGCGGATGAGATTAAAAAGTTTTCAGGGACAACCTGGCCACAATTAGTACATGACCGGGGTTGTTGGAGGAGTATGGGAAAAGACCGTTGCCCTGCAGTGAGCGTAATCAGGCTGATCATGATGATGATGATGATGATGATGATTCCAGAGCTCTACGCTTCGAGAAAGCAAAACTTGATAAACAACCTTCGGGAGGTCATCGTAATTGGAACAGAGACAATCTCAAAAGCGACAAATAGTCGGACATCTTGTTATAATGAAAGCTAGGTGCCGGTAACATGCCATGTTATCGATAGCTAATTTTCGCAGTATGTGCACGCACTGGAGTGCCTGAAAATGGCTGAAGCTCACAGTGCCGGAAACCAAAAGGGAGTTGAAAGGGTGGAGAGAAAAAAAAGTTAGTTGAAGGGTTGGACACTGCGCGATCCAAGTTCAGTGTTAATTTACATTTTATTTATAAGATGAAAATTTCACTGTGGCAACTACTTATTCCCTTGGATAGTTATATAGTTATTCCTTTGGATAAATATAGTTCGTTGGATATAATGTTTCGCACACACGATGCAGTTGTGCGTAATTGATGTTAAGCATGACTTAGCTGGGTTTTCCGAGTTGCGCACGAAGGCCACAGCTATCGGTGGCCACCACAAGCAAGGCCCAGATGCTCGAGAGCGCAATACCGAAATGTAGCGGCAAAGCATCTTAATGCACTGGTAGTGGCTCAAGCTGTTCTGACGAGCTGGGTCAGCGAGCATCAGATGATGACTAGGCTCCTAAAGCTTCGCATACCCCTATTACTGTGGAGCTTTAGTAGTGTGATGGATTCGAAAACATCCCTGCAGGCCAGTGGAAAGTGTTAGCTGCTGCTGTGAAGGTAATGGAGTCACTTGCTCAAGCCGCAGCAGGGCATTCTGGAGATAAACATTCCACGTTGTCTCTAGTAATTCCTTTGCTGCAGTAAGCTGACATTGTACTTGCTCGGGACGCAGCCCAATCACATCAATCATCTGCAATTACTCCAAGTGTGGTACCCAGCATCAAGGGAAGGTTTTCTGGTGTGAAGACGACTGAGAATACAGTTCTAGCGATGTTACTGGACCCAAGATTTAAGGATGGCTGCTACACGGAATCTGCAGAGAAGTGAGCCTGCGCTGTTCTCAGCAAAGCCGCATAGGGGACAACGCAATTTTTGTGCTGTGAACTACAAAGCGAGACTAGTTCAGGTTTGAATAGCTCCCGAGATGCTTCTGTTGGGGCCTTTGCAAGCTTTGCCTGAGATGTTTCTCAGAATGTGACAGTTCCGTCAAAATGACGTTGAGCTACCTGAGAGTTCCCCTCCTTCTTCCTATGACAACCCACATCAAATGCGCAAGAGCAAAGGCAGGCATCTTCACCCGTCCCTTGTATAACCACATGCTCTGAATCATCAAGTGAGATTATGTCTAAATCATCAAATGATTATGTCTGGAGGAGGAGGGGAGATGGCCTTCGAAAACTTCGCTTCAGAAGTTCCTCAGAATCTATAATCACAGATTTTCAAAGCTACCAGAGAGCTCTTCTCCTTCCTCGCTATGAGAACCCACTTTATTGGTGGAAGAGCAAGGGCAGCCACCTTCTCCCGACCATTCAAAGAGTAGCCCGCGGGTACTTTCAGTGCCAACAATCTTAACAACAAGTGAAAAGCTGTGCTCGACAGCCAGTGCCATTTTAACCTCTTGGAAGGAAGCAAATTCTTCTCCATCATGTGATGCAACGAGTTTTTCTATGTGCAAGTTTCGGGCTTTGAAAGGCGTTTTATGAAATGCAGAAATGCATGTACAGCAAATAGACGCTATCTGTGATATTTTGCACTTGGGTTTTATTATCAAATATTTTTCTTTGATTTCTTTCTCTATGTGTGTATTTTTGGCTTGTAACTAGAAGAAGGAAGGGTCTTCTCACTTGAAGTGGAGCTCCTAGTCCTTATATGTCATGATTTTTTCGCTTGGAATATGTTACCAAATGCTTTTATGTGATGTCTTATGCATTTGTGTGCTGTAGCTTCTTACCTGTGCTGAATGGAGTACTCCTTTAGAGTGTGGGAGCGGCTAGTCTACACACATGATTTTTTTTCTGATTAGGATACGTTATCAAAGAATTCTTTATGATGCCTTTGTATGCTGTGTCCTTCGAAATAAAGGATTTTAGCATTCGAGAACTTGACGTCGTTAAGTTTGGTTATTGGGACAGCTGAAAACTATCCGAATTTGCTCAAATTATTCGACCCTGAGGACTACTGTCTTCAAATTAACTTCGAAACAAAATGATACTATTCACACAAGCCTTCCAAGAACCAAGCAAATAATTTTGAAGAAAATGCTACCATTTGAGACGCACGGAAACCCGATATATATATGATTGAGACATGCTGATGTTTGACACTAGTATCTCACCTGGCTGGGATTGCAACTCGAGTCAACGGTTCTGAAATATAAATGGAAGATGTGCGCTCAACTTTCATCAGCATAAAATAAGTTTTACACGAAGTTTAGATATTTAAGCGCATATACAAGGAAACATTGAATTTTCTGTGCAAGAAATAATTATATTGTATGCGAAGATAAGCTGCACATGTATTTCGCGCAGATAGCAGCCAGAAGCTCCCATCTGGATTTGATGTTGCGGTTTTCGTTACAATGACAACGATGGTATATTTGTCATGTCACTATGGGACTCACCCTCGCCCTCTGGGAAGTGAAAAATTTGCGAACTCCTGGTCCTCTCACAATTTACATGTACAATGTACATGTACATGCAATGCAATGTATATGTACATGCACTGTACAATGTACATGCTACCTACTGTTATTTACTTCATGACCTCATTACTTACAATACTCACATAGTTCGAAGAATATGTGATAAAACTTGAGTCGCTGTTGGCTGACTAATTGGTTATAATTCCGGAATTAGCAATAAAAACTTCCATCTAAAAATCAATATCCAGTGCACCATGCCACCACTTCCACCACTTCAGCCGCGACATGTGCTGAAGTATTCGTTCAGAGGTGTGCTATTGGCAAAGACGTGTGCGTGCGAACGAGCAGGTGAGCACCGCGACAGGAGAAGCGAGAAGGGAGGGAGAGACGTCACATCCGCTGTGCCACTCAGATGTTCAGTCTAGGCCAGGCAAATGGTTTTCATTAATTAGCTGCAATATCACGCCGCCTTTTTGTGTGTGAAGTTATTAGCGACGTCGTTAGTTCCGCTTTCTACTTCCGGGTTTCCAGTAATTTAGCACAAGTCGTGCTCACGTGTTCGTCTCTAATGTCTACGGTTCTGCGCTTTGGTGTGCGATAATCAGCGATTTCTAATTCATTCTATATATTGCAGACACTTCTGTAACTAAACTTGTAACCAAATTCACTTATGGTCTAATATATTTATATTGAAACCCATGAATTTTGTATTGTGCTATTCTTCCTACTGTTTTCCGATTTATTTTGAATTTCGTCCTCGACCGTCCGAGGAGGTGAACCGGAATTGCTACGCAAGAAACAAGAGTGTCCCGCGAAGCTCGTGCCACTAAATATTCGACAGATACTCAAGTATGCTTTCACGTGGGAATGCGAAAACATTATATGGTTTGTAGACCTAGATACGTCATGAATGCGCTCATTTTATGCACTCAGAACATGGCGCCACCTCCTCCCCATTGGCTGTGTCGTCACTTACTCAATGACGCACGCACTAGGCCGCACCTTTAGGCAGCCAGATGGCTGTGACGTGACGTATGCGACGACGCACAGATATGCAGACATGTAGTGAGCCAGGTCTGTGAACCGCCATAGGGTCAGGAAAGTGTGCTCGTCTTGCACCTTGGAGGCCCGGGTTAGATTCCTGCCCAGACCAAAATGTACCATATGCTCTTCAAAGTCATAAGTTTGTGTACGGGAACCCGCTTGTGAAACTTGATATTTATCGGAGCATTCTTTATGTGTTCTTGCTCCTTCCGCCATAGGCAATTTTTGGTGCCATTCCTCGGTCAGGCCGACGGCGAAGAATTTTCGAGTAATGGGGCGTATAATGCTTTCGTACTAAATTGACAATATTAGGAACGCTAATTGTGGCACGAGCCACGCCTTGGGATCGGTTCTCAGTGAGCAAGCGGTGCGTTGTAAAAAAATCATTTGACGCTTCAGTAGGTTGCCGTGCAAATGAATTTCTTGAGTATTTCAGCTTCTATATTTTCTTTTGGGGGGTTGTTAAAGGGTGCCTGAAATGGTTCAGACAAATTTCGTAGACGCGTAACGTACAGCTACAGTAAAGCATTTGTATTAGAATTTGTGTAAAGCGTCTCATATTAATAGAGCTCCTGACGATTACAAGTTACCCTCCTTCATAGGCATGCCTTTTCTCCTTTAACTCGTTCGCCGAGGCATCCTTTGCGTTCACTGGCTCTCTGTCATCCTTAGACATCGTGTCGTCTCCTTCCGGTCATCTTGGAGCCAGCGCAAGAAGCCTCAACCTCTCCGCCAGCCGCCTGGCAGTCGATTCCAAGCGAGAGCTATCGAATCAGCGTAACACATAAGTTCTCCTGTATAGGATGCCTATGTGCCGTGCGTTTAATAAGGTAGGAGAAGGCCAGTGTACGGGCAATCAAAAAGTTTCTTTAACTACTAAGTTCTGGAAAACGGCCATCACTTGCGGTTAATAGAGAGAGGCCGGTATTACAGCGTCAAAATTTCATCATTCATTATCTGCGAAACTCTACCACTCCTTTTTGCCTTTTAACTCTCTCATGCCGGCTATTTCGAGCAATATACACGGCGGAAGCAAAGCACTAAAACATATTGCAACTGTAACCAAAGGAGTACGAAGATTCCGTGGTTTCACCGGAAGCGTGAGGCATTGAAAATGAGAACAACGTTTAGCTTTGCGGTTAAAACTGAGGCGGAGTTTAAAAAGTGCCTGGGTTGACATGCAGGCGCGAGACAGCATACGAGGCAACTCATGCTGCACAGTGGAAACAGCATCATTTGGGCGCCTCAGAACGTTGGCGTGACAAGTAGGACTGTCACTGGTGTTGCCTACGTCGTACGTCAATTACATTCTACCTCAGTGGAGCACAAGATGAAGACGAAGAAGCAACTTTCTTAAGTGAAAAAGGTGCTCGGTGCCTTTATGCCAGGGCCCCAATGGCCAATACCACCGCTGGTGTTCATCAAACAGGGACAGCCGGATACGCATACGCAAGCGATGGAGGATTGCCTTCCGCAACACAGGTTAGTTGGGGAGGCGCGCAGGAGATGAGACCGAAGGAAAACCGTCAGCGCTTGCAGTGGAGAGGGTCTGTTTCCTTCGGGCCACTCTTTATTTAGTTTTCTTTGGTATCAACCCGCAATTCTTTTGTCTAACACTTGTCATGGACCTATCCCGGGAATAATGCATTCTACAAAAGTGGTTAAGCAGCATGCTAGTACCGTACCACCGTGATTCCTGGATATACCACAGGAATCATGTGGCGTATTAAAAGGGAACCGCTCTCCCCTTATTTCCTTGTGATATCTAGCTTTTCGAGACACTTCGTCTCTGCTCGAAGACGCACATGCTGTCCTTTGGAACGCGTCTATCGGAGGTGGTCATCAACGCTGCACCGAGTTCTGAACTGGTTCTTGAAGAAGCGGCGCTTGAAGCGGCGCTTGAAGTGCTGCTTGGCTCCCGCGTACGGGAAAGAACGGTGATAAGATAAGCGCCAACCACAACAGATGTTGCAACATCCTGCCACCAAATAGCCAAATTAAAATTCATGCTAATAATCTCTTCGATAATAACCGTGGTTGGCGCCTCAGAGTATCTAGTGGCACGAGAATCGAATGACACTTTTGTTTCTAGCGCAGCTCTTCGGGTTGACCTCCTCAGACGACGGGGGATGAAATTCAATATAAATAAAAACAAATAGCAAAAATAGTAAAGTAGAATATTCGTGAATTCCTTTATAGATATGATATTTCTTTCTTAGATATAAAATCACAGGATAAGTTTAGTTACAAGTTCAGTTACTGGAGTGCCTAGAGCAATTAGAATTAATTAGACATCACTGATTACCACACACCAAAGCGCAGATCAAATCGTACACTTTATAGACCCGCCACGTGAGCAAGACTCTGGCGAAATTTCTGGAAACCAAGAAGTGGAAAGTGAAAGTAATGACGTCACTAATGACGTTACACACCAGAAGGTGGCACGATATTTAACCGGGTTATCAATGAAAAACAATTGCCTGGTTTAGACTGAACATCTGCCTAGCAGAGCAGATGTGGCCTTTGCATAATTGCTATCGCAATAAAATAACTGTTCTTGCTATTTTCAACCTCTGTTCTTCCAGCTTTTCCTCACGTGGAAGTTTTCACGCCGTTGTCTTTCACGGCGGCCGTGTGTTGAAAGCAAGCATGCGGAAACCACCGTGATAACACGTACGAACAATTCGCTATATTCTCGTGTCATTACTGTGCACAAATTCGCATTAAAACAATGTAGCCGGACTGCATTATCATCAAAGAACCGTAAATACGAGTCTGTAAACTAGCCTTGCGGCGTAAAGTAAATATGTCCGTTCGAGAAAATGGAACATCTAAGCATCGAACAGGAACAAGAAAGTAGCCCTCATAACGCAGCTGGCACCATGGCCTCTGTGTAAAATTTGTTTAGTACATGCCATACGAGCTGCCTTTGCTCAGCTAAATACTCATGAGGGTGGAGCTTGTTCCAACCCCGTTGTACGAAGTATCATAACTTTGCAGCGTCGTAGAAGAGCATGTCAAGCCAAACAGATGCTTCCATTTGGGTGACATGACCCATCAAATTCGTGCAGCATCTCCTATGTTTCTGAATGGGACGAATAAAAAATATCCTAAAAGGTTGGTACTATCTTCGATTCTCGGCAAGGAACCGTGGCCGACTGTTCCCGTCATGTTCACTTGTGTGCGGTGGAACAACCCTGAAGCACTGTAAGATTATCCGCAACCTTAGAAATTTCTTCCAGGTTATCTTCAAAGGCCTATAAATGTCTTCATAAATGATATTAGTAAGTTATAAAAATAATTTCGGCTGGAGAGACTGAAAGACGAGAGTAAGGTCATTCTGATTATGCCTCATCTCAGCCCGTGACTGAGAATAAGCTTCTATAGCCAATCAAAAGATGGCTTAGGCAGTCACCTGCTCTTCCTACGCGTGTAGGATGTGGGATTCAGATGTGGTTTGCCTAAGAGAGCACTCACAATGCGCGTGAAATGTTGCGTCCCACTATCTGCGAACAAACGCCAAAGTAACGCCATCTCGTGCGGATGCCAGGCAATGAGCACGATGATAATTGGGAACGTATACATAGCGACGAAGTTTCGGTGGAGCCTGCGGCATAAACACTTTGGTGTTAAAAATTGTAATAGTCCTTCAATAACTTCCCTAAAGGCACGAAAGGCGGCCAAAAAATTCTAATGTCTAGACTGTGAAAAGTCAGAAATTTAGTCGCGTAATTTAGTAAAGTGTATCGATATTTATAGCTATACTTACACGACCATGAGCATGATTGCGAGTGTGATAAACACAAAGGGAAGAGCCTTGAACTTGAACATCTTACTCTTAGACGATGTAAGTGCTTTCCTGCCGTACCACATCCAGGAAGACCTATTTTATACTCATCGACCACATGTGCCTTCAGTACCACAACTGGAGGCAGATGAATGCGGAGCAACAGAGATTGGACAACAGTGCATGCAAGAATTGCAGTTGCCACAAAAGCTTTTTTATGTAACGGTGCGTTTAAAATATGAACGCCTGATATTTATTCACAATATGGAGTTCGCTGTCGTGAAAGGAGGAAATCGGGAGGGAGGGAAAAGATGTAGGGTAGCCGGTGTCCTCACTTATTTGGAGGACATCTCGTTTCGCTTTTCGTACACAACAGCCATATTTGACATAAAAGAATGGGACAGCTGCGCTGGGCCTACAGTTACGAAAAACGCGTGTGATCTCTCCTAGAAAAATTACTCTGTTTTGTTTGCACGCAATGGCACAAATTCTTTATAAATCCTTAACGATACGCAATTGCATCATCCGAAGATAATTCTATGTAGAGAGAGACAAGTAAATACATTTCGCTCCAATAACTAAAAAAGCTTGATATATACATGATTAAGTTGCGCTAAGTCTTTACACTGAAACAGCGAAAGACTTATATAGTTATGTTGCGTTCAGTTCTTACACTCATCGCAATATAATAATGAGTGTGCGCCAGCTAGTGCCGTTGGTCGCTTTCATTCCCGAACCATACTTTGCACAACAAGTCTATTGGCGAAAAGAAAGCAATCTCCATAACAATAATCGGTTGGTGCACAGTTGTAAAATGAAGGAGGTAGTGTTTAGGCTATATATATATATATATATATATATATATATATATATATATATATATATATATATATTAACCTAATTAATATATTAATTATTATATATTAATATATATTATTATACTTATTATAATTATTATAATATATTAATATATTAACCTAATTAATAAAACCTAACCCCCAAGACAACTTTTCTGTGAAAATGACGGGAGGGTGGAGGTACTTTTACTAGTACAAACGTAACTAATTTTCACCGTACCGTTAGATATAAAGGTGCGTAAACCCACAAAAGACAAATGAAATAAGGTGTATATTCCAAGTACGCCGGGGCTATTCACTTATCCTTTAGTTGGCAAAGCAGGAACCACATCAAATTGACTCGCGCAGCAAATAAACGCAGGAAGGACACCGCTAAGAAGAAGTAAACAAACAATAGCGTAAAATGAAGATTCCTAGTAGTGTTTTTCTAATTAGCTCTGGAATAATTATTGAGAAAGAAATATTTGCGTAACAATTACAGTTATTTTGTATCCACGGTTTGCCGCTCTACCAAGTTAGGTGCCGAAAGCGACTCATATTGTCATTTGAGAAGTTGCGTAATGAAGCGTGGCCACAAGTTCTATAGAACCGCATAGAGCGCACGAAGCTGCGGTTCTAGACGTACTGCACCCGCCGCGGAAGGTTAGAAAAATACCGAGATGAGCACAGCAGAGAAGTGGCTATGTCAGGCGGCTCGACTAATAACTGTACAAGCGTCATGCAAAATACAGGGAGCCATTCTCCACTTCCAGTGTCGGTCTCTCGAATCACTTTCTAAATAAGAGAATTTTCACGCGTAAATATTTTCACAAACAGTTTGTTAATTTGTGTTAATTTTTTAATTTTTGCTTTTCCTTCCTGTTTGAATGTTGCCTCGGCTCTCTCCCTTAGTAGATCACTTAATTTTTCAACTTCTTGCGACACTTGTCTACCGTTGCCAATTTTGCACGAAGGGTGCTGTACAATGAGGGGAAAAACCCGACGGGGTAACGGGTGTTGTTTATATTGATTATGGGTTCAGCGGTTATTGCAGACCTTGACTAAAATTTTCAAATTATTTGGGATGACTGTGAAACGTAGATCACTGAAAAGATATCAGTGGGGCCTTTCCAGCGGCAGGATCTTTCGATTTCGAAACAAACTTCGAAATATTGAGAAAGGCGAAAACATTCCGCCATTTCTTAGCTGAGAGAATATCAATCTGTTTCAGGCCTTCAGTTCAGTGTCTTTTCCCTTGACCCGATGAGCGATCGCTTCCACACCTCGGTCATAATAATACTGTAACAGAAGCCCGGGTTGACCGTCGAACAGCTGTCGTCTCAAGATTTATTTGGCTGCGCTTTAGGAATATGGGTGAGGAGTGGTGGCGTGGGCGAGGAGGGTGGTATGCCGCATAATTCCGGGGGCTTGGGGGGAAGAGGCGGCCTTCCCCGCCCGCCGCCTGGGTACGTGCCTGGTAGTAACACATAAATACCCCGGAAAGTGGATCGGAAAATGGCGTTGCGGTAGCTCAATTGGTAGAACATCGCTCGCCTAATGCGATAACGTGGGATCATTCCCCACTTAAGAAACATCCTATCCCATGCTTTCCCATCCACTTTCAATTACAACAGTTTATCATTTCTTTAATTCAATTTTAAGTACAAGAAATATCCACTCTGTTGTCCTTGGTGCCTTTGTTGGTTGGCTTCTTATGCTATGACCCATGTACACACACACAAATATATATATATATATATATATATATATATATATATATACACACACAGTGCAATCAACAATGTTATGCTCCAGACCACTCTCAGTTGCACTTTGTTTACCGAAGAGCCAGGGCGTGCGTCGCTTGAACTCCTGAAGAGCGCGTTAGAATGTGGTGCACGCTGTTTAAATCGAACCAGAGACTTCAAAAGAGGCCCGACGTAACACTGACACACATTTATCCCACATTTACCGTTAAATCGCCATTGAAATTTTCACTTCTTTAAAACAATATTTCCGCGGAATGTTTGGCTGAGCACACAATAGATTAGCTTTTTGCGCTAACGCTGTGCCAACGTTAGCAAAGAAAAACACAGCTTTAGAGGAATTGTAACAGCCATGTTTCAATAAAAGCATGTAATTTGCAGTTTACATGAAGTCTACTAATCGTTGACTTGCGCTGTTAATGACACGGTATACACAAGTGGTGAAACAGATTTCAAAGATTAAGTTATTTCATCTTTACATGTCAAAACCTGTCAAACATGTCAAAGATTATGAGGCGCGCTGCCGTACGTGGGAGACTGAAAAGTAATTTTGACCAGCTGGTGTTCTTCAGAATGCCCAAAATCTAAAGCCTAGTACTGTCATGAGTGCGCAATTCATGCCGCGCAGCTGATTTCACCTATAGATGATGGGTGCCGGTGTGAGGGCGTAGGTCGTTGCTCAAGTGGCCGTAGAGTGCCATGATGTCGGGAAGCTGGAACACTTCCGTCACGTCGTCTCCTTGGCACTGCACTTGCCTATAAATATATTGGCTCTTCTCATGCTGCATAAATAGTAGGTCAATGAATTCTGCGGTGCCAATGGCCGTGGTAGACGTTCGATTATGGATATCTCGAGACGAAAGCGATAGTTTTATGAAGGATATCCTGAGGGTAATGCTGAAGAGAAGAGTACCAGTTTTGCAGCCTATACGAGGCGCGCTAAATTTAAAAACAAATTGTTGTTCCGAAGATAAATGCTCAATAAATCAGAGACACTTCTCAACAGTGATAACTTTCGAATATGTTTTCTTTTGCAATCAACTGTGAAAAGAAACATCGGTGTACGTATAAACCGGCTCCATTTTCATCTGTAACCTACGAAAAAGTTTGCCCATTTTCGCGAATCAAATTGAGTGGATGTGTGATGTTCTTCTAAAAATATATTGCTTATTTAAGTTGTGCACTGCAACTCAAGGAATTAAGCGGAGCAGGAAGGCAAAAAGATTGAAATAAAGGTCTTCGCTGAGTTAAGTCGTGGCATTACAACATAAAATAAAGGTACGGACTATTACAATTGGAGTTCAAGTATGTCGTTGTAGTAATCCAGATAAAGCTTCTAATAAACGGTTCACTTATCGAGCTGAGAATGACACGACCTCCAAAACATTTGGATATTTCTTTCATGGAAGCCACATATCTATGTGTTTGAATTATATATAAAGTAACCAAAATTAAATATAAAGAAATTCTGCGTAAATCGCCCGAACGCAAGGATACGATTGTTCGTTTACGCGGCACAAATGCCTAGCATTTACGTCAAGAACTTTAAAAACTTTCCGAAAATAGTGTCTGTTGAATACTTAAAAACCAAACAGGTACCTAGCGAAGAACTTATCACGGCTGTGCCCGATGGTCTGAGCGACTTCCCCATGATGAACATTTGCTTTGGAAATGCAAATCGCATTTGTTCTGTGTATATTATTTAGTTCATATTTGAAAACGACATGACATCCCACCATATCCGTAGATATAGTCAAATCATGCGGAATACTGGGCTTCTCCAGATATTTATTTTTATTTTTCGAACATATCACTTGTGATTCGCATAGAGAGACTTACAATCCACACAATATTATGCACTCGCACGCGTTACTACTTCTTTATGCAACTCTCCAGAACAACAGTAAGCACACACAAAGCACAGTTATGCTGGCGTGTCGGTAGCTGTACCTAAATAAGCAGTGACGCTGATCCAAGAAGCACTTGTGATTGGAGCGATTGAGCACGAGTTGCAATAATGTCTGTTTACTGCAGACCATTATGAGGGACACATCGTACATTTATGGGAGAAAGGCCATGAAGGAGTATTCACGGTTCTTCAAGGAAGATTTTTCTATTATATTTGGGTTAAGAAAAGTAGTTAAGCGTTACAGGGGACACTGCGCAAGAAAAATATATAAAGAGGGGTGAATTTGCTATGTTGGAATAAAGGTATTTCATGTTCGATCAATTTAATGCGCAGTAATAGCTGGCTTGCGCTGTTAATGGCGTAGCATACACAGCTCTACCACACAACTGACAAGCCTGAAAGAAAAATAGCTGACACGGTGTTGAGCTTAGAAGCCCAAATAAGGAACCTACGTTCTCCCATATGGAAGTTGATCTGAAAAACATCTTCCTTTATAGTCTACTTGCATCATGGAGCATACCGAACATCCCCTAAATTTCATGCTACAGGTTTTAGAGCTGACGTAGAAAGCGCGCTTCTGCCTCAAGGTTAAAAGGCATGCTCCGACGCTTCTTCCATATATACATAATGCGTGTTGTTGTGAAGGCGGAGAGGCATTGCCGCAGCTGCTTAAGAGCGCCGCGATGTCGGAGAGCGAGCAAGCCGGTTACTCGTGGCGTCCTCAGGTGTGCCGTTGGTGGTAAACAGGAATTCTGACTCATGTCAGAGGCTATAAATAATAGCTCTAGGAACATTGGGGCTCGAACGGCCTTACCATATATTTCAGGAAAGGCATTCTGAGACTAAAGACAAGGCTTTATGAAGGGTAAGCACGCGGTCATGCCGAGGAGGAAAGTGCAGGTGCAACCAAAGTGCAACCAAAACGCACGATATATCACGGCCACTTGTTCGCTCCAACAATTTTCTTTGCAATAAAGGGTAAACGGAAACATCGACATACCTATGCATTCGTTATTTTTTCGGGGTACCTTTATGGAAAAATTTGTCCATTTTTGGAATTGCACTTATCTGGATAGCTGTGTGATAATATTGTATGAAACTATTGCAATTTTGTTTGGCGTAGGCTGCAGGCCATAGAGCAAAGCATACCTTTGTTTATCTAGAAGGCAAACACTTTCGAAATAAAACTTTGAGGGTGTAAAATTCTAGCACTACAATCTCAATAAGTTTCAGAAATTTTCTACGGCTGGTCGCCTAAAACGATGTACTAAGGGTGCCTAAGCGAGTTCGGGATTAGAAAAAAAAAGATATGTTAATTTCTCTAGAGAAAGCAATGCCTTTTATATGCGTGAAGTTGATTAAAGCAAATTAACATATTAAGATAAGAAGTATGTTTAGCCATATTTAGCGCAAATGTGAGGACATGGTTTCTTTTTTTCTTTCTTTACTCTAAGTAAATGCGTCGCTAGTGCGATGATGAAGCAGAGCGCAAAAATTGTTAGTTATCAGTCAAGAGTGAGTGAGTGAGTGAGTGAGTGAGTGAGTGAGTGAGTGAGTGAGTGAGTGAGTGAGTGAGTGAGTGAGTGAGTGAGTGAGTGAGTGAGTGAGTGAGTGAGTGAGTGAGTGAATTTCTATGCACAACTGGCTCAGAGCGGAGCGAGACAAGCCAGTTGTGCATAGAAATCGCGTACGTGAGGTGGCAGAGTACGAAAGTCACCAATGTAAGACACTCGTGTCCCTTAGTGTACAGCATATTTAAGCGATGAGCGATATCGTAAGCTAAGTCACTAGCAATAAAGAAACATGCTTAGGGAATACGCTTAAGAGAAGCTTTCGTTTTGCGAAAATTCTTGTTTAGCTACCCTTTCCAAGATAAGGGCCCGTCCTATACCCGTCCTATACCCCAGAGTGTGGGAAGTATCCTAACAATGCCAATCGCATTTCCAAGCATGGTGTTTTATTGCGATAGCAGTTATATGGACGCTGTAGGCGCAGTTCTCCCTTTCGTGTCGCCGTGAGATTCTGTATGAAGTACGAGGGCTCTTCGCAGTACGTCGTATGCTATGTGTGCGAGTGAAAGCGTGCAGGAGTGAGCTAGCGATCGCGGCTCGGTCTCGCGCAGCAAAGGAGGAAAGCGGGGAGGAAGCGCGCCGTCTCCCGTCGCGCGAGGTTCCGGGGGCAGGCTAGGGAGGGGGAGCGTGTTCTATTCCGGGCGGCCTGGGCGGCTGCGCGCCCCAGCCCGGATCGCTGTGTCTTGAAAACTATCTGCGACGGGGACATAGTCCTCCGCGCACTGTGCTTCCGCGGCTTAAGCCTGCTGCACATGCTGTGACTGGAGAGACGTAAACTGGTCCAGTTGCACGCGTCCCGATGCAATAGTTAGAGTGACCATTTGACATGATCGCGATTTCAATAATGCGACTGGTGTGACGATCTTGTGGTACGCACCGCATAATTCCTTTAATGTAATGAAGAAAACATGTACGTTATAATAGTATTGACTTGCCTTTAATAGTGGGCGCCTTTTCTAATGTATGGATGTTTTGAAATTTAAATTTGTTTGGCAATGCGCCGCGGCGGTTTCCGAAGTTCAGTACGTAGAGACACGGCGTACGTAAACAACACCTCTTCTCTGATTGTTGTTTAGCGCTGCCTGTTGTCTCACAAATCTTCTATGCCCGTGTCGTTCTGCTTGCGCTACAACAAATTACATGATCTATGAACATGTTCATATAGCAACCTTCACCGAATAAGGAGTAGAAGCAATCAAGCTCCAGCGAAGTCGTCGTGTCAGCTCAACGAGATTATCCAGCTACCTGCACTCAGCGTCAGCTTCTGGAAAAATGATGTGTGTATATTGCTCGTGATTGGCGCACAACCGGCGCCTGCTCCTTGCCACATTCTTGCACCAAACGCACCAACAAACACAAACCTGAAAACACATGTCTTCGCCTGAAGGAAGCCGCAAATAATCGGTGTGTTATTGCTGAATGTGGAATAAAAATTTTTAAATTCAACCTTACTGCTAGCCTGGTTCACCCATCGTGGCGGGTGTAATGTGATTATGTATGTATATCGACAAATCACATAGCCGACACATCAAATTTTCGAACAACTCTCGTCATTTGTGTAGAAATTTGTATGTGGCTTTTGCTTTAAAAGTTAAGAGAGAGCATTACGTTACGCACGCAGCCTGCGCAAGCGAAGGCTCAGTAAAGCCAGCTCTTTGCTCAGTGGCGGCCAAACACGCCATCTCTAGCGTCAAGTTCACGGAGTAAGAATCCAGATTTGCAGAGACGTTTTATTGCACCTGCTCAAGGCGTTTTCCTTCTAGCTGGGCAGTACGCTCTGTCTCCCTGGCGTCTTGCGTTGCCTGCCGTGCCTCCTTAAGAGGAACATTTAGCTCGGTTGCTCCTATCTAAATACATGTAAAATTAGAATTCGTTTTCTCGGCAACCACCACACCAAATCTAACGAGGTTTGTAGCATTTAAAGGAAAAACATAAATCTAGCGACTTTTTTCGAATTTTTGATTTAAGCAGTCGCTTTTTTACAAGATATTTGCACATAAGGTATATATTCAGAAAATAATATTATTAAGTTTACAACTCCGTAACTTGGCAATGAAAAATGATATCACATTATTGTGAATTCTATCTCATAGTACCTCCAAAGCGGGCAAAATTTATGTGTGACACATGAATCTCAAGAAAATTTACTAATGTGTATATACAGCATTTGCCAAACCCTTGTGCACAACGTAACAAATTCACGTAAGATATAGATTGACATATCAAATGTGTCCGCTTTGAATGATATAATAGGGGCAGCTTACAGAACCGCGATATCTTTTGTTGATGCAGAGCTATTAATTTATAAACTTTGTGCGTCTATATTTTTCGAACTTGCGAATTTTTCAATATTCGTTACAGAAAGGTCAGGCCCTAAGTCAAAATTCCGCTTCCAACAGTCACTATAATTTAACATTCTTTCTGAAATGGAACAAAGTTTATTAAAATAGGACCAGGGGTTGGCTCAGAATAAAACGTTTTTTTTTTGCGGTTTACACGTATTTGAATAGGCCGCGTCAGAGCTGGGCCCCAGCTAAAGATTAAACCCCATGAGCGCGATTTTGTGCTCGACAGCGACGAGCGACGGCTTCGAGCGATGGATCGGGCCGTTGCTTGAGCAGATCGCTCGGTCTTGTCGCGCGATCGCCCGGTTACGCAAATCTGGAATTCGTCGCTGGTTGCCCCGAAGTGCTAGGAGCGACTACCCAATAGTAGGCATCCGGAACGGGATGTACATCAGTGACGTACTGCCGGCTGCCGCACGTGCGCGCTTCTCGGTATACAAAACCACGTGCTGGGTTGAGCGCACAACCTCCCTGGGTCGAGCGTTGTGCAGCGTTTGTGTTTAGCATGGCGAACGCCGACAGCAAGAACGCATTCAGTGATCGTCTGACAGACGCAGTTCACCTAAAGCGCTGCCTCTGAGATCTGCAGCACAGGGACAGCACCTGCCTCCTCTTCATTATCAAAAGTGGCTGTAAAGCAGCTAGTTTCCTACGCCGCTCCATCAGACGCACAGAAAAAATTACAGCAGGGATATAAAAAATTGGAGGACGCTTAAGCTTCGCCTTCAAGAGTGGAACGCGACAGCGTTCCCGTCGACCCGCCAAGGGGTGTAAGACAATGGGCTACGGCGCAGCGCCTACGCGCCCCGCATCGGGGAGGCCGCGTCCGGCGAGTGAAGCGATCGGACGCATGTCACCTCGGCTCCGTCATTTTTCGACAGGAGCCACGGACCAATTCGTCGAACCCAGCCAATTTTGCATCCATCGGACGCAGCAAGTTGCCCGGCACACAGGGACATCACTTTCATCCAGGTGGGCCAAATTTTTCGCCAATTTAGAGCGGACTTTCACTCGTGCTTGGCGGCGCCGCCGCTAAGCCTAACGGCTGCACCGGCACCCGGCGTCGAAGAAACCGCTCTCCGCACCAACATGGCGAACTCCCCACCTCAACGCGGCTACGACCCGGAGGCCATGGCCTGGTCGACGATTCCTCAAGCCAAGGAACCCAATTCGGCAACATCGGACCAGCTCCGGAACGAAAATCTCCTGCGTCTCGTTGAGAGCCGCTCTCAACGCCGGAACGCCAAAATGACGGCAGACGCCACAACGACAACCGGCAAGTCGACCTCACCTCAGCACGGTCCCGTCTCGCATATGGCCAAGGACCGCCAACTTAAATCAACATGGAGGCCCAAACCTCGCCCCAAGTTCCAACCCGACGATTTCGTCGTGATCATCAAGCCCCGAGCCACTGTGGCCATCGGGAGTGCCTTCCAATATGGTGAGCTGGGCCTGGCCTTGCGTGCCTACCTCGGACCGCAAATGGCGGCGGAACTCAGCTTCGTCTTTTCCCGCGAGCAAAATCTACTCATTGCGAGCACCAAGAACGCCTACGTGGCGGACCGCCTGCTTGGTGATTTCGTGATCAAAGCGGCTCAGGGAGACGTGCCACTGCGGGGCCATCTCAAGCAAAATGGCGAAGAAATTTGCTACGGCGTCATCACTGTAGCAAATCAAGAAACGGGAAACTCTGAAAGACGGTATCCAGTGGAGGCATGGCACCATCTTAGAAATTCGTAAATTTGGAACCTCCAATAAGGCTCGCCTGACCTTTGCCGGAAAAGTGAGGCCCCGGACAGTGAACTACAACTCGGAGATTGTCCAAGTGCAGCCCTACCTACGCACTATCCCTGCCTGTGGTGTGTGTGGCACCGTGGGCCATAGAGCAGACTCATGTCCAAATTCAATGCAAGACAAGTGCGGCCTGTGTGGACTGCAGGCTCCTTTCGTGGAAGGGTTGCGGGCCCCTCATGAGTGCAATCCGAAATGTGCTGTTTGTGGTGGCGGCCATGCCACAAACTCCAGAGACTGTACTGCCAAGTACCGCCTCGACACCAAGTCGGCCGCCCAAAAGGGCGGAAAACCTGGCGCGACGAGGAAGAAGCCAGGTCAGCAGCAACGCGCCACCGGCGGTGGCTCAGCTCCCCGCGGTGACGTCACCAACTCCAAGAACCAAGCGCCCCCAAACGGGCGTGACGCTAAGGGCGACCAAGCGCCACCACCGCCCCCACACGGCGGATTGGGGAAGCAAGCCCACTACCAAGGCGAGACCGGTGCCTGGGCAACTGCGGTCAAAAAGGGAAAACAGGTGAGCGGCTCGGGCAGGGTTGCCTCCTCCTCCCAACTACGCTCTCCTTCCCCTAGCTCGGCGACCGACGCCGAGCTTCACAACTTGGTAGCATCTCTCCGGGTCCAAAACGAGATGCTACTTGCCAAAATTGAAGCCTTAGAAGCTAAAACCGCTGCTCCCCCCAATCTGCACCCCTAGCAGAAGCCATGGAGAGCGACGCGGCGGCGCCGGTGACGTCGGACGCCTTTGTGGCCAATCTTGAAGCCCGTCTTAACGCCAAATTCGAGACCCTTATCGGGACGGCAATGGAACGCATCATTGCCAAGGTCATGGAGGCCCTTCCTACCATGATTGCCCAACATGTCGCGAATCTCCCCCGCACGTCTCGCAGGGCCAGTCCTCTTAAATAGGTATCCGGCCGGCCCTCCAAATCGTCGCGTCGAGCAATTGATCTGGAAGATGATGAGGACAGCTGCCCCCTATCAGGAGCTGAATTTCAGCCCCTGGTTGCTGGCTCCGGGACACCTACCTTCTCTCCTCTAACCCCTAAATCCGAACATGGCGGGACAACCTCGGTGTAGGCGTTCCCCCTTATCTAAATTGGCATATCCTGTCACTGTAACTCAATGGAACTGCCGAGGACTACGGTCTCGTACTAAGCGGGCCAACCTTCGGCTTTTCCTTTCCACTTTTGAGCGTATGCCCGCCGTGGTGGCCCTTCAAGAGCCAGGAAGGGGCGCCACCTTAACAAACTATACGACGTTTCAGCAGGACCCCTCGTCTTGTATATGCGTTCATAAAAATTATACTGCAAATATGGTCGACTTTGACCTCCACCTTGAGTTTTCCCATGTAATGGTGACTCTCCTCCCCCTCCGCAAACAGGACTCACCATTGCACATTCTAAATGTCTACTGCACACCCAAATTGCCGAATGTATCATTCTCCGACCTATTTAGCCGTGCGCTAAGAGTTGCGGGTCGGGACCCCCTCTTGATTGTTGGCGATTTCAACGCCCCCAGTCGAGTCTGGGGGTACCAGCGTGAAGAGAAACGGGGACGCAAGTTGGCGGAGCTTGCGTCAACGTTGGGCCTCACTCTTCACACGGACCCCGTCCACCCAACCCGTATAGGCAATTCCGTGACACGGGATACATGTCCGGATTTGACCTTTACCCGCAACATTCAGTATGCAGACTGGGTCAACACAGAGGAAACCCTCGGTAGCGACCACTGCATCCTAAACACTACAATTCGGACCAAGCCATTAGCAAAACCCACAACACAGGCCCGACTCCCAGATTGGTCCAAGTTTAGGCAAAATTACAACACAGCGACATCTATACTCGAGCAAGGCTACCAGTCATGGTCCCAACAATTGGTTTCTAGCCTTCGCTCCACCGAAACCAAAATTCAGCTTTCCGAGGCGGTATCGGACGTGGATAACCACCTCCTCCACCTCTGGGAAGCGCGGCATTGCCTCGTCCGCCGGTGGCGCCGACAGAAGCGTAACCGCAAACTTAAGGCTCGAATTGCCGAGCTCACCCAGCGGGCGACCGAGTATGCGGCCCAGCTCGCAGACGCCAACTGGGTGAATCGTTGCAACACGGCGGCGCGGCAGATGTCCAGCAGGAATACCTGGCGGCTCTTCCGCGCCCTTATAGACCCAACGCAGACACGCACAGAAACTCATAAACATCTACAACGTGCCATACACAGTTTTCACGGCAACACAACTCAGCTAGCGCACAAGTTACGGGACCAATACTTGTGCACTACCCAGGACCCCTGCGGATCGGCGTACTCTTATGCAGGTTCGGAGAACGCTGAGCTGGATCAGCCGTTCCAGCTCAACGATTTGCGGGCAGCCCTGGCGAAAATGAAACGTGGCACAGCCCCGGGTCGGGACAAAATTACAGTCAAATTACTCGCTAACTTACCCGACCCGGCCTACCAGTCCTTATTGGATTACATCAATTCAATCTGGCTCGGGGACGCGCCACTCCCCAACGATTGGAAAACCGCTCTGGTCACTTTCATTCCCAAACCTGGCAAGGCCATCAACACGGACAACCTTCGCCCCATCTCTCTCACCTCGTGTGTGGGCAAACTAATGGAGACGATGGTGCGTGACAGGTTGTCCGAGTTCATGGAAAATCAACACATCTTCGCAGACACCATGTTCGGATTTCGCCCGCACAGGTCCGCACAGGATGTTCTGCTACAACTCAATCGGGACATCCTTGACCCGGTCGAATGCTTCCACAACGATAAGGTCGTACTCGCCTTAGACTTGAAGGGGGCCTTCGACAACGTTACTCACGAGGTAATACTCACCCATCTTTCACAAACCGGCTGCGGACGCAACGCGTTCAGATACATTCGGCAATTTTTGACAGATCGTGACTCCTACATTAAAATCCAGGACACTGAACACGGTCCCTTCCGACTTGGAACCAGAGGAACACCACAGGGTGCAGTGCTGTCTCCTCTCCTATTCAATCTGGCTATGATGCACCTGCCGGCCCAATTGGGTGCTGTCGCTGGTGTGCAGCATGCGCTGTATGCCGACGACATCACCCTGTGGGCCACGCAGGGCTCACTCGGAGACATTGAGGCCAACCTGCAACAAGCGGCGACCATAGTGGACCGTTATGCTCGCCACTGTGGCCTGCAATGCTCCCCTCAAAAGTCTGAATTTGTACACATACGCCCCTCACCAAAGTGTACAGCCAAAATTGAGCTCTTTCTGGAGACAGGACCAATTCCTGAACACACAGAAGTCCGGGTACTGGGGCTTTTCATTGATCAACATAGACGGTCGAACACTACCCTGGCCCAGCTCCGTAAGGTGGGGGACCAGGTGGGCCGCATGGTCCGCCGGGTTTCCAACAAACGCGGGGGGTTGCGGTGCAAAGACGCCTTGCGGCTGGCGCATGCATTCGTGACCAGTCGAATCTTATATTCGACTCCTTACCTCCACCTCCGGAAACAAGACGAGGATGCACTCGAAGTCATCCTCCGCAAAATTATTAAGAGAGCCCTCGATCTCCCCGTGAACACCTCCAACCAGCGACTCCTGGGTCTAGGCATGGTGAACACGTTCCGGGAGCTCCGAGAGGCTCACTTAACTAACCAATACACACGCCTCTCTAAGACACTGTCGGGTCGCCGCCTCCTTGCCCGATTACACATCCAACACACCACCCTTATGGAAGAGCGAGTACGACTCCCCTTCGAGTGGAGATGCGCCCTCCACGTACGCCCTCTTCCTAACAACATGACACGTGAGGACCATAATGGTCGGCGCCTGGCGCGGGCGGAAGCCCTGGGCCGCCACTATGGGTCGAAACCCGGCACTTATTACGTGGACGCCTCCGGCCCCCACCATGGGGGATGGTACACGGCCGCAGTCGTTCACCAGTCCAAAACAGTTAACGGGCTTACATTTCGCGCCCGCGACATAACTCATGCGGAGGAGGTCGCCATTTCACTGGCTGCTACCCACTCTGATCCCAAAACAATTATCTCCGACTCGCGAGGGGCCTGTCGGAACGTCGAGCAAGGCTGGGCTCCATACTTAGCCTACCGACTACTTCGAAGTTGCACCTACGCCGGGGACCCCGCTCACCGGAACATAGTATGGGCTCCTGCTCATATGGGTCTCGAGGGGAATGAGGCAGCCGATGCCGCCGCCCGCGCGCTCTCTCTCCGGGCTTCCTTTCTCGACCCCCTAGATCAGGATCTTGAATTCAATCCCGCGTATTCTTTTAAAGACATTGTCCTGCATTATCAATCTGGCCATAGCCTTTACCCTCGCCCGAGTAAAGGTCTATCTAAGACGGAGGAGCGGCTTCTACTCCGTCTCTATACGAACACTCTGCTGTGCCCGGCAGCACTCAAACATTTTGATCGTTCTTTCACGGGCAGTTGTCCGCACTGTGCGGAGACGTCTTCGGACATCTACCACATGGTGTGGGCCTGCCCATCTAACCCAGCTATTGCCCCTCACCCAAACCCCACTCGGGAGGACTGGGAGGCGACCCTGCTCGGCTGCTATGACCTACAGGCCCAAAGGGCCTTGGTCGAGCGCGCCCGGGCAGCGGCCGACGCCACTGGGGTCCCGTACTAGGGATTCCACCCAGTATTTTAAGGGCCGGGCCCCTAAGGACCAACCCATGTGCGTGCCTCCATGTGCTTCTCGTCTGAGAGCAATAAAAGTTTTTCAGCAACAACCACCCCGCATCGGACGCGGTGAGCGTCGAGCAACGCAGCGTTCGGCGCGACAACGAAATGTGCGCCTGAGCAAGCGACGCACGCCTGAGCCGTAGAAACAGCTCGTTTCTAAGGCAACACCGCGTTCACTAGAGGCGCTTTTGTACCGCTTTGAAGCATCGAACTCGTGGCTCAGTAGAAAATGAACTGCAACGTGAGCTTGATTTTTTGTACACCGTGGAAAGCGAGAGACCCGGGAGCCGAACAAAAGAAATAAAAGAACTGAAAAGCCAGCTTGAGCTTATCGAAGAAGAGAAGTTCAAAGGAGCAGTTGTAAGGGCACGAGCTGAAAGGGTTTGGCTAGGTGAGACACCGACTAAACGAGCCTTATCTGACGAAAAGACATACGCGAGGCGAAATGAAATCAGAATGATTCAATACGAGAACGAGATCACGAGCCAACCTAAAAAAATTGAAGAGGCGTTTCTTGATCATTATAGCAAATTATTCGGGACTGTTAAAGACGTCACAGAAGAATTCAAGACGGACTTTTTGTCAAACATGCGGCAATTAGAGGAAGACATTCAAAAACGTCTGGAGTGGCCTCTGAGCATCACCGAAGTGGGAGGAGCCATAGATGATTTAGTTGTAGGCAAGTCTCCGGGACCTGATGGACTCGGAGCGGCCTTTTATAAAGCCTTCAAAAGTGATGTCAGTGAGATCCTGTTACGGTTGTTTAAGGAGGCCTATGCGGAAAAACAGGTTCCTCCTTCTTTTCGGACATCGCACGTAGTTCTGATACCGAAATCAGAGGACCCAGAAAAATTGTTAGCTGTCGACGCTTACCGGCCGATATTACTAATGAATGTAGACTATAAGATATTTACAAAAGTGCTCGGAAAGCGATTACAGGGCGTGGTGCCCAGAATAGTAGGGTCGCATCAAACATGCGGCATTAAAGGAAGGTCTATCTACACAAACATTCATATTACCAGAAGCATTTTAGAATACTGTAACGACCTAGGTGAACACTGCGCCATGTTACAGTTAGATATGCAGAAGGCTTTCGACCGTGTGGCCCATAAAATTCTTTTCAGTATTCTAGAACACATAAATATAGGGGATTTGATCTTAGATGGGGTAAAGATGTGCTATCAAGACTGTACCGCCAGCCTCATTATAAACAAGGAGGTTAACAAAACCTTTAGCGTCCGGTCATCTGTGCGCCAGGGGTGTGGTTTGTCGCCTCTTTTATTCGCAATTTACCTAGAGCCGCTTTGTAGGAAAATCAAGAATGACAATAGAATACCGGGTTTCAGAGTGCAGTCCGCGGAAGTGAAAGGGCTGGCATACGCAGATGACATCGCGTTGTTTTGTCGGGATAAAGAAAGCATCGAAATCGCGATCGCAGAGGCTTTATCATACTGCAGAATGACAGGCAGTGCAACTTTGATAAATCCATGGGAGTATGGATCGGCAACTGGGAAGACCATCCGAGTACGTTTGCAAATATCCGCTGGACAGTCACGCCTGCAAAGTACCTAGGGGTGCCGCTTGAGCACTACCGTGACGCCGTTGATTACTGGAATGCCGAAACTGAAAGGGTTCGTGAACGTACACTGAAATGGGGAGGCCGCAATTTCTCTATGTTTGCTCGTGCGACAGTGTGTAACCTGTTTGCCGTCGCTAAAATTTCTTACGTGCTCCAAGCGTTGTGCATGTCAAGGGCTAACATCCAACGTTTACAAAGAGTGCTCGCAGTGTTTGTGTGGGGTTCAAGCTGGGAGCGCACCAGTCGCACTAATCTCTTTCGTTCGGTTAAAAATGGAGGATTAGGTCTGGCACATTTGTTCATTAGGCAGATTGTGTCGAGGTTTGTTTTCTTGCGGGACCAAAATGACCCATTTTTAGTAACTATGTTTCAAACAAGGTTGAGCGAAGCTATTTCTGAGTTTATTGTATCGTCACATCGGTGCAGTCAAGGCAGAGCGCGTGGTTTCCTAAAAGAGGTAGGCCTGTATTCACAAACGGAACTTACTCTTAACTTATGACTTAAGTAGCCGGTCGATGCTTAACGCCTTTCATAGACAAATCTTGTACTTAAAGTAAACTTTAATCGACACTTGAGTGCCGGAAAGTAAAGTATGGTAATTGGCAACCTTAAGTGCGACTTTCGCTACTGTCGCCTAGCAAGCAAGAAGGCCGCCTGCTACGGCAGCCTCGACGACTTTGCCGATTTCGCCGGACGTGTGCGCAGTATTACGGAGGATCAGGCATACCGATACGTGTCGCCATTGCGGCCACGGCTTAAGGATCGACAGAATCCCATGGAAGTATACAACAGCGCGGAATTCTCATGGCGGTACCAATTTTCCAAGCAAGCGGTGCTATGGCTGTTGGAACTGCTGCTACTGGTCCCCAAAGACAACGAACGAGGTCACCCCGTGCCGCTGCTGCTCCAGCTTCAAATCGTGCTGCGATTCTACGGCGTCGGAACATTTCAGGTTGTCTCCGGGAACCTCGTTAATGTTTCGCAAGCAACTGTGTCTCGAATCATTGCGCGAATGTCAAGAATGATTGCCGAGACTTTGTGCCCGCAGCTCGTGAAGTTGCCAAATGCTGATGATTTGGCATCCGTAATGGAGGAGTTCTACACTATCGTACGGTGTTTTGGTGTGAGCGGGTGCATTAACTGCACTCATGTACAATCATCAGAAGTCCCAGAGGAGATGACGCGGAGGTTTTTCACTGTCGAAATTCTGCGATGGCGCGAAACGAACTGAAGGAGCACGGCGCGTTCTTCGGCAAAGCTTGTTTTCCTTTTTTCCATCGTCCGCGCAGGTTGAAAACACGCAACGCGCACACACTCTCTGCGCAAGGACACTGCAAGTTTTCAGCAGCAAAACCAAAAAAGTCGGGACGGCGACACACATACCCGCAGTGGCTGCGAGAACCAACGTGAACTTGTGGCCAGACGAATTTGAGTAAAGCGCTAAAACCACACGATTCTTTGTATTTTACTCAGAAGAATGCGCGAGCAAGCACTGTAACAGTTATATCCACAATACTCCGCTGCAAAAGTTGTTTTTTTTGCGATTGAACCTATCGTACACGTAAAATATTTACGTATCCTCGACACCAGACGACTTACCTGACTCGAAAAGTGTTACTTTCGGAAGTGACACTTAAGTGTCGTTTTTGAAGTACTCGCCTAAAACTTTCCTAACACTTGTACTTTGCCCGCACTTATTGACGCCCTACTTAAGCCCTGTTCCTGAATACGGGCCGTAGTCTAGGCTTTTCAGCTGTTAAAGGTTCGGTTTTCCATGGAATACTTAAGTAGGGTACCACGAAAGCGCTTATATAAGGACCTGGTAGACACAATGTTGCCGGTGCCATTGTATCGCTCGATGTTCTGCATTGGACCTGAAAAGGATGTACTAAAAAGAGTAAAACGAATGCCAGTACGCCCGTCGGTAAAGTCCATCTTTTTCCAGCTCCCCACCAATACTTTACCTGTGAAACCGTGGCTAGATGAAAAAGGCCTTTCCGGGCCTTGGAGCGTCAACTGTTTACTATGCCGGAAACCCGAAACAGTAGAACACATTTTTCTTGACTGCTGGGATGCTGTGTTCCATTGGGACATCTTACAGAGAACACTAAAGAAGGACTTGCCGATTACACCATATATGATTCGTTTCTTGCCTACTCTAAATGAAGACAAAGTACCCTATGACATGTTCATGCTCGTGTCTTTATATAGCTTATGGAAAACTAGAATGGCCGTGAGACATGCCGATGTCAATGCCCGGCCTGTTAGAGAATGCTTCGTTGAAAGCATTTGTCATATTAAGGAAACGTATAATTTGCAAAAAGAAAAACCAACATGGCTCAGTGTGATGACTGAGCTAGCGAATTTCAAGCGTTTTTAGCCCTGTGACTGCCAACCAGTGGCAGAGATTTTGTCGTGACCGTTGTGTATTGTTAAAATGTCGTGTTTTGTAGCCTTGTTGCCATGTCGGTAATAAAGAAAAAAAAACTCGTGACTCAGTGGTAACGTCTCCGTCTCACACTCCGGAGACCCTGGTTCGATTCCCACCCAGCCCATCTTGGAAGTTGCTTTTTATTTATGAATGCCTGCCGTGATTTATCGCTCACGGCTAACGCCGCGGACGCCGACACTGACGCCGACGACACCGGCTTTTCTGCGACACGAGCTCGTTAACGCTATCGCGTTAAAAAACGCTCGGAGGCTCGAACAGCAAAATGACACGTGCGGTTCAGGTATCGCGGGAGAGAAGTGGAAGCGCACAGCATTTTGCAGAGTTGGCCGCGCCACGCGTCGTGGACGCATCGAGCGAACCACCCATTTTTGATATGTAAAAAAAAAACCTGCTACAAGGCCTGCGGAAATACATTACGTTGCTTTGTGCAGCCAAACAAATTAACTTTATTATAGCAAGTGTCACGCCAGGTTTGGCGCTAACTAGATCCCCTAACACCGGCAACACTGGTGAGCCATCGCGCGAAGCCGTCGCTCGCTTGGAGTTTGACTTCTGGGCGAGGAGTGAACGCGACAGCCGTCTCCATCGAGTCGCTTGTCGCTATCGCGCGAGAAATCGCTTGCATGGGGTTTATCCTTAAAGCTTCCTCTTAAGAGGAAGCTTTAGATCGGACCCAACTCTGACGCGGTCAATTCAAATAAATGTAAAACGCAAAAACGCTATTCTGAGATAACCTCCGGACCCATTTTAATGAAATTCGTTGCAGTTGATAGAGAAAGTTCAATTATACTGATTGCTGGAAGGAGAATTTCGATTCAGGTTTGAATGCTGTTGAGTAATTTTTGAAAAAATTGTA
This sequence comes from Dermacentor variabilis, assembly GCF_050947875.1. Classification (NCBI taxonomy): domain Eukaryota; kingdom Metazoa; phylum Arthropoda; class Arachnida; order Ixodida; family Ixodidae; genus Dermacentor; species Dermacentor variabilis. The sequence continues at coordinate 85,958,261 of NC_134570.1, read as the reverse complement.
AGTTCGAAAAAAATAAAAGCAGGAAGGTTACTAAATAATTGCCCTCTGTCATGAAGGAACATAGAAGTTCTGTAAACATCAGTTATTAGGAGATTCAAAGCGGACAAATTCGATATGTCAATTTATACATTACATGAATTTGTTACGTTGTGTACAAGGGTTCGGCAAAAGCTGTATTTACACATTAGCAAATTTTTTGAGACTCGTGTGTAACACATCAATTTTGTCCGCTTTGGAGGTACTATGAGATCCAATTTACAAAATTGTGATATCGTTTTTCATTGTGGAGTTACGGAGTTGTATACTTAATAGTTTCATTTCCTGAAAATATGCGTTATTTGCCAATTTTTAGTAAAAGATCGTCTGCTTCAATCAAAAATTCGAAAAAAGTTCACTCGATTTTAAGATTTCCTTTTAAATGCAAACAACGTGGTCATGTTTAATGCTGTGGTTACCGAGAAAATAGAATTCTCCTTTTACACGTATTTATATCAGAGTGCGCCTGCGCAAACTCCACTATGTGCCCCCGGTGCGCGTAGTCACACACGGCAGATGTCTGCCGTACATCAAACTTTAGGTGTGGAAACTGAAGACACCCAAGAAGCTAAATCCAAAGAATGCCCAAGAATCAAAAAAGAGTTCGAAGTTCGGAAGAAAATGGTCGGGAAGAACTTAACCAATAGAGAAGCCTCAGAAAAGATCCGGCGTTGACGTCGTCATCGACGAAAACGCTCAAGACAGGGTGGTGTTCGTGCACCGCTTGCGCCAACGCCATCATCTTCAAATAGAACGCCTGAGAGCACATGGAGGCATCAGACGGAAAAGGCTGCCCCCGTTGCATAAAGCAATGTACTTCGGTCTTGACGCGCTCGCGCTAAATACCAGTGCATGCATATCGAGTTCGCGCAAAAAAAAAGATAACTAGCAAATGTAGAACTTTTCAATATATATTCAAAATTCATTTTCAGTTCTGAAATATTTATTTGCGATAAATATTAAGTTGTTTCTCGATCCGTGTTTAAACACTCACCATTGCGCTGCAGCCTTAGTTTCTTACACTGTCAATGTTCATGCACTGCACGCACGTCGCGTGTGAGGAGCTAGGTCTGTAGAGACACGCCGCGAATTTGAATGCTTAAACAACGAATCTGATAGGACGCTTCGTCCCGAGGTGCTCAATCGGTTCGCCCAGGGCCAGACCCGTGTTCTGGATATTGTTGTTGGCGGGATCCTGGCGCACACTATTATTAACGTTTCCGCTGTAAACCGGCGTGCATACCACACAGGGGCATAGATATAGTGCCCCGCGCAGACATACAATTACCACCAAGCTAGATCTATACAATCCTTTTTTGGACGCGAGATCAGAGTGTATTGATTGCGCGCTTGACCAGCTGGCAGCAGGCTTGCCTACAGTTCAGTTTCACTGGAGTGAGTGAGCACATTTTGCTCCGTTGGCAAACAAAAAAGAAAAGCAGTGACTCGCCGCACGCTTAATTATGCGCTCGTGCTGCGGCACTAGCTCATCGCCTTGCTGCTGCCGGCCACGTTCAGCGCGCCGAACTGTGAAGGGGCCCAACATTTGTAGCGATTCTGGCGTCGCCGGCGTAACGTATGTGACTACATTAGACGCTGCATGACACGCCAGCAACGTCGGCAGCGCTTGAAACACTGTAATATACGCGCTCTTTTAGGTGCCGACGAGTTTTTCTCGTGCGAACGTCAAAGTGCCGCGCCTCCAACACCGATGGCGATGGCGAGGCCAGTATAAACTCGGCATTCTAAAACATACCTTCAGTCCAACGCTAGACCTCGCTATCTCCTTTGATGTTTTTCTTTCGATTAAACTACCAACTTTTGAATATATTAAACATGTTTTTCTAGATGGTTATTTCCGGGCACTCAAATGAAATGGACCAATTGACAAGGTTTCCTTCTTTTCCGGCACAATATAGGTGATCGTACGCTCTCGTAAACTTTATTACTTGCGCTCGTGCTGGAAATGTATGAATGCCTCTCTGCGCGTCCACCGGAAATATATAAGCGCTTTTATCCTCTATGCCCTCATTACGGCGCCCCAATTGTAGGCAAAGACATGCATTACCTAGCCCCACAACGTGCTTAATCAGGTTTCTGCTCAGGTATTAGGGCCTGTATTCTCTAACGAAGGCTGGGCTATGGAAGAAAAAATCTATCGAAGGCTAATGATAATCTGAGGAACTGATACTTCAAGTTAAGCTAATTTCTATAAGATACTTGGAACACAGATTGGGAGAACTAAGTGTCGGTTTCTTGGCGTTTCCTATGATGAATAATCACCGACGCCTGGTCATACTGCTGCTTCGGGCATCCCAAGCAGACGGGGGTGTTGAACAATGCCAACGATTTTTACTGCAGCTCAGGTATAAACTCCTACAAGTAGGAGCTCTTCCAACTTCTTACCAACATAGGTTAAGCCAGCGCGTGTCCCTACCTCGCCCATGACATAGATGCTTTGTGAGGTGGTGTTCGCGTATAGGCCAAGAGATTTGACTCTTAATCTAAATGCTAGGGGAAATAAAATATGAAAGCTTTTTGTTCCGGACAAAATGACATTTTCGCATAGTACAGATCGGTCATCTTGAATTAAATTTGCAAACACGTTAAGTATTTGTCCTAAAAACAATAACAAAACAGATACCCATCTATGAATATTTGTATGGCAAAGCAAGCAATGTTAAACTGGTGAGTAGTCCGAGCAATGTGCTAGTTCTTCTTCACTAAATGGTAATGGCTTATCGTGCCCCAGCTAAGATGGCGCAACCGGGCTGTTGGGCAACAGCAGCGTTTGAATATTACTGCAAGCATCGCAGTCCATACAACCTGAGAGTTGTGGAGCCTGTGCGCTTATTTTGTAGGCCAGAACAAGTAATACAATTTATGGATGACAATGTGTACCGCATAGACATTGTTCTTTTGGAAGTAAGACGAGGGCGTTCACCAGAACTCTGATCTGCTCAACACCTAGGCCTCTTTCGATCATCGTTCAGCCTCACCTATAAAAAATCGCACCTCACCAAAGCAGTATGTACAAAAATGTAGACATGGTACGGGTCTACATGGGTGAACTTTTAAAATACATCGTTTAATACAGGATTAAGAAATGTATGACACCACTTATAAAGAAAATACAGCTTCACTTTATTTTTGTTGCAATCGTGCATAGTCACTCTACTATATGTCATTTTCCCTTTTGTTGTAAAGCAAAGCCATCTTTACAATGTTGCACGGTGGTGTTACTCGGCACACTACTTGTAGATAACGCCGGCTGTTCTGCAAGTACATCGTATGCTGAAAAAACGGCGTGACCTGCTTCCTTTGTGGCCTTTGCGTGTGATGGTTTGTGGTGAACATTACGGCCGAATTGGGAGAAACCATCGCAGTCCTCTGGCCGTAATATAGCCGTTGTTTTTTCAAATTTTCTTCTTTTTTTAGGTCCCTTCACTAAACATAAGAAATAACCTGCTTCGTTCACCACAGATTCAACTGGGTTACGCTAAAAAGGCAGGTATTATTAAAGGCGAAATCAAAATGCATAATTGTCTTATTAACAAAACTTCAAAGATCAGATTTTTAGCTAATTACAAGTACTTTAACGCACTTATTGTATTATATAAACTAAAGCTAGTGATAGCACAAGGCGCTTCCACTTAGAACAAATCTTCAAATCAGCACCTGTTTTGACATTAACGGTGCCAAACTTCTTGTAAACGTACACTGCTCTGCTTACATTTCTGACAAAATTTATATTGAATTTTTAGGCACTGAAGCACAAAGATTACTGGAACACCAATGCATTGGTTCGCAAAATTTCTCAACCCGTGTATCGAAACTGTCATCTCCACAATTCATTCAAAGTGGACATCACTTTCGAAGTCACCAGCTACAACTCGTTGTAATTGGAATATTGAGATAGGTTTAAAGTTTTCTTATTTGTTTAATAATTTGTTTAGAGCTTAATTAGCGAACCTTCAGTATTTTATTATATATTAATTTTGAACTCTCATGCAAGTTATGTACACGTATCTTTCAGAGTAATGCCGCTCAAAGGGAGCGAGGCAGAAGATAGAGTAAACGCAGGTAATATAAGCAGGGGGAGAGATCCGGTTTGCTACCCTACACTGGGCGGAGATGGGAGGGAGAGGTAATGTGATAGGAATGTATAAAGAGAGAAGAAAAAACGAGCACCGATACAGAACCACAGTCGGTGACTATCACCGCTTACTATCACCGCGCAACTCACCGGGATTGCTTAGCGGCTATGGTGTTGGGCTTTGCTAAACACGAGGGCGCGGGATCGAATCGCGGATGCCGTTGCTGAATTACGACGGGAGCGAAATGCGAAAACGCCCGTGTACTTAGATTTAGTTTCACGTTAAAGAACCCCACGGGCCCCAAATTTCTGGAGTCGCCACTAAGGCGTGACTCATAATCAGATGGCAGTTTTGGCACGTAAAACACCATAATTTATTCACCGCACAGCGCACTACTACTTGTAGCACTGTAAACATAAGTTCAAGCTACAACCTGAGCTTGAGTAACTAATGCTGGCTAGACGCCTGACGTGAAGAAGACTTCTGAATGCAAACTGGAACGTTCTGTACTTATTTGCACCTTTTTGATGAGTGTCCTTTCTTCTATAGCGAATCTTTTAAGAGCTACTTTCTCCACTATCGTGTAGGTGTGTAGAAAAAAAAATCCTGAAAATAGTGCGATGCCGGGCCGACCAGTGGCGGAAGTGAAGCAGGCGTTAAGCACTCCCCATACTTGGGCAACCCTGAAGATAGCGCAATAAGAGGCCGACTCCCGGTGGACATGAAACAGGCGTTAAACCCTCCCGTTATGTGGGCCGATCCCGAAGATAGTAATATGCTGGGCCGACCCGCGGCGAAGTCGCAGTTCGCCGACAAGGGGCTCACATAAATAGCTTCACTGATCATCCTTCTTCGCAGTGCAGAAGGGTACTGAGTCTTTTGGCCGTAAACCTACTACCATACCAAATGAGATGACGTCAAAGCATCAATTTCATTAGTGCCGAAATTCGGTACCGCTTGCGTTAAGTGGGTAATTCCGGTACATCGGAGAAGGCATTATGTGAGATGATGAAGACGACAGTTGGAGAAGTCGTTAATCGTTGTTGTTGATGCGCCTTCTTAATCGTGTCTTGCTCCTGCATCTTGTGAAAACATTTTTTTTTGTTATTTTCGCCTACCATATTCTCGTCACAATGTGTCGAAAGTGGTGTGCCCCAACATCTGCAGCTGTTGGATGATTGTGGAGCTGGTGGAGAACAGTTGAATGGAGGATGCAAGGAAGTCAAGCAAAAGTTCGGGGCCGTCGGAGTTATCCTCGCAAAGGTATCGAATATCACCACAGATGAGAAACTGGTTAATCTACGGGTACAAGACACACGAGAGTTGTACTCATAAGAGTGTAGGTGTCGGACCATCACAGATAGATATCGCTCATTATGCAACTTTTAAAAATAATTAGTACGAAGCTAAATGAGGAGAACAGTCGGAATGAATGCATTCTACCGGCGCTAACATATGGGGCAGAAACTTTGAGATTGACAAGAAAGCTCGAGAACAAGTTAAGGACCGCGCAAAGAGCAATGGAACGAAGAATGATAGGCGTGACGTTAAGAGACAGTAAGAGAGCGCTGTGGATCAGAGAGCAATGAGAGATAGCCGATACTCTAATTGACGTTAAGAAAAAAAAATGGAGCTGGGCAGGCCATGTAGAGCGTACGTTACATAATCGGTGGGCCATTAGACTTACAGAATGGGTGCCAAGACAAGAGAAATGGCAGTTGAGGACGGCAGAAGAATAGGTGGCGTGATGAAATTAGGAAATACGCAGGTGCTAGATGGAATCGGTTGGCACAGATTAGAGAAATCGGGCATCCAGGGAGAGGCCTTCGTCCTGCAGTGGGCACAAAATAAGGTGCTGCTGCTGATGATGAGGATCCCGAATCAAAATGTTCGCGATGCTTATCGCATGTAGATTCGCTCCCTTTATTTGCTCGAACATGCAGAATTCCTAACGACCGTCACACAATAAAGGGGTTTTATGAAATCTTTTTGAGTTATCCACTTTTCTCTTGAAACAAATAATCACGCTACTATAACGACAAATATTGTAATAAGAAGAAATGCAGCAGAAACGCCGCCAATGGAAACTGACCATGGCAGCATTTGACATCCGAACTCTTTCGAGTGAAGCTAGCTTAGCAGGTCTCTATGAGGAACTATCAGGCAGTGTTTGGGATATGATTGGGCTTAGTGAGGTTAAAGAACTGGTGCGGCTTATACAGGCCTGACTGATGACCAGGTCACCTGGTATAGAGGACTTCAAGATACGAAGCAGTATGGAGTAAGATTCCTAATCCGTAAGGACATAGCGGGCAACATTGACTGATTCTACAACATTATTGAGAGCGCAGCCGTAGTCGTAAGAAAACTTAATGAGAGGTATAGATTAAAGGTAGTACAAGCCTACGCTTCAACCTCCAGTCATGATGATGATGAAGTAGATCAGTTTTATGAAGTTGTTGAATTACCGATGAGAAATGTACAAACTCAGTATATTGTACTAATAGGTGACTTCAATGCAAAAGTGGAGGAAAGGCAGACTGGAGAGCAAGCAATTGGCAACTACAGCGTCTATCTTAAGGGCACTACAGGAGAGATGTTGGTAGAATTCACGGAAAGTAATAAGCTGTGGATATTGAACACGTACTTCAGGAACCGTAGCAAAAATGGACTTGGAATAAAGCTCCACTTGTAAAAACAGAAATGAAATTGATTTCATACTGTCTGCCCATCCTAGCATAATATAGGAGCATGAAGAAAGGTAAAGAAGGGTAAAGTGCAGTGATCACAGGTCAGTGTGGCATAGCCTTCACCTCAAGTTGAAAAGAGAAAAAGTAAAATTGGTCAAGAAGAAACAGGCCATCCTTTATGAAGTAAGGTTAACAGCAGACAAATTCAGGCTGGTTCTTGCAAAGAAATATGCAGCCTTTGAACAGCGAGATGATCACATAGAGGTAATAAGCGAAACCGTAACTAGGTTGGCTTCAGAAGCAGCAGATGAAGTGGCAGGTGATGCGCCAAGGCCACCTATAGGTGGGCTCTCCCAAGCAACGAAGGACCTAGTAAGGAAACAACAAATAATAAAAGTGTCCAACTCAAGAGATCAGATAGAATTCACGGAATTGTCAAAGCTGTTCAACAAGGAGAAAATAAGAGATATTCCAAATTGGAACCTAAGAAAGACTACGCATGTAGTGAAAAATGGACGCTTCATGAAACCAGTGAGAAGAAAACTTGGCCTAGGGCAAGCCAACATGTATGCACTGAAAGATAAACTGGGTAACATCATGAGCTATTTGGAACATATAGTAAAAGCGTCAAGTGCTCACAAAGGACCCTGATCTTGAGCAGGAAATTTACAGGAGAATAAAATGGGTTGGAGCGCATTCGGCAGACATTGTCAGATCATGACTGGAAGCTTGCCATTATCATTGAAAAGGAAGGTGTACAATCAGTGCATCTTACCGACGTTAACATTTGGGGCAGAAACTTGGAGATTGACAAAAACGTTCGAGAACAAGTTAAGGACCGCGCAAAGAGCGATGGAACGAAGAATGTTACGCGTTACGTTAAGAGACAGTAAGAAAGCGTTGTGGATCCGAAAGCAAACAGCGATAGCCGATATTCTGATTGACATTAAGAGGAAGAAAATGAGCTGGGCAGGTCATGGTATGCATAGGTTAGATAACCGGTGGTGCAGTAGGGTTACCGAATGGGTGCGATCTCAAGGTAAGCGCAGTCGAGGGCGGCAGCAGGCTAGGTGGGGTGATGAAATTATAAAATTCACAGGCGCTAACTGGAAACGGTTGGTGCAGGGTGGGGCAATTGGAGATCGCCTTCGTCCTGCAGTGGACATCAAAGGGGCTGATGATGATGAGTACCGGCACTATTATACGAAGAGAGTAGGTTTTGTTTTATTTAAACTATGGAATTGCCGGCTTCATAAACCATTAATCTTCCATTGAAATTCCATTTAAAACCAATAAAAAATTCCCCTCGTACGGTATTATACATCGATGCGTGCGAAAATGAAATCTGTAGTTGAAAGTGAAGCGCCGTCTCTCTGTACCTGTTTCTTTCTACGCCCTCATCCTATGGCGTTTATACACTGTACCATGCATTAATGTTCAGCTACTGCGTCATCAGTTTACCGTGGCTTTCATGAATTCAATTCAAACCACTTTATATCACCATCATTATCATCATCGTCGTTAGCCTACTTTGTTTGCACTTCAAGATGAAGGCCTGCTCCTGCGATGTCCAATTGTCTCTGTCCTGCGCCAACTGATTCCAAGTGGCACCTGTGAATTTCCTAATTTCTTGGTCCCAACGGGGAGCGACCCACTGAGCTAGGAAACTAGTGCGACCTAATGGGCCAAAATAATGTTTTTCCAACCATACATCCATCACCCCACCTACATTTCTGTCATACTTGCCTGTACTTTTCTTCTCTTGACACCCACTCTGTAACTCTAATAGTCGACCGCTTATCCATCCTACGCATTACATCCCCGGCCCAGCTCCATTTTTTTCTCTTAAAATTAGAATATCAGCTACCCCGTTTGCTCTTTGATCTTCGTCGCTCTCTGCCTGTCTTTTAGCTTTGCACCTAACATTCTTTGTTCTAACGTTCTTTGCGTGGTCCTTATCTTGTTCTCGAGCTTCTTTGTAACCATCACCTGTAAGGCACAGTCATTGTACACCTTTCTTTTCAATGATACTCGTACATTCTGACACAGGATCCGGTAATGTCGGCCATATGCACTCGAACTCATTCTTTATTCTTCTGTAAACTTCCTTCTCGTCATCAGGATCCCCTGAAAGTAGTGGGCATAGATGAGCGTACCCCTTCACAGACCATAGAGGCTGACTAGTGATCTTGAACTCTAGTTGCCTTGCCAAGCTACTGAGCGTTATTCTTGTCTTCTGCATATTAACCTTAAACCCCACTTTGACACTTTCTCGGTTAAAGTCTTGAAACATTTGTTGCAATTCGTCCCCAGTGTTACTGAACAGGACAATCTCTTCTTCAAACCGAAGGTTGCTAAGATATTCGCCCTTGATTCTTACTGCTAAACATTCCCTGTATAATAGCTTGAATACTTCTTCCAATCGTGCAGTGATTAGCATTGGAAACGTTGTGTCTCCTTGCCCGACCCCTTTCTCTGTAGGTATCTGTCTACATTTTTTCTGGAGAGCCAACGTAGCTGTGGAATATTTTTAGTATTTTCCAAGATATTCACCTACGCCTCCTGTACTGCTTGATTACGTAATGTCTCTATGACTGCTTTTAACACAGGGAGAATCTCGGAAGACGCCCGCCAAATTCTACTCAAAAACCCTCCTAGGAGGGACATTTGGGTTCCGGCGCATGAAGAAGTCCCAGGCAACGAAGCCACTCACGAGCTCGCCCGAGCACTGCACCACCGGGCAACTCTAAACAGCCAGTTCCAGGGATCAAAGATAGCATCATCACGTACAGGGAAATTGTAGATCATTACAAAGGCGAAAGAAGAATCTTTCCGCCTTCGCATTGGTCTCTCTCTCTGGAGGACGCTCGCATTTGGCGGCGCCTCTAGGGAAACAATTATACATCACCACATTTGATCTACATAACACAGATGAGGGGCTATAACGACGCCCTCTGCAATATTTGTAAGCAAAAAGGCACGCTAGACCATATAATATGGGAGTGTACTGGCTTCCCAGGGGCGAAGGAAAACACTGACAGTAGCGAAGCCTGGGAGGCCTTGCTCCAGAGCGAGACCAGCGTCGAGCAATCAGCCTGGCCGTTGAGGCCGTGAAGACTCACCGTCCTGAACGCGCGGGGACTGCTTCGCCCTCCCCCCTACCCTGTGTAGGTTAAGAGGCGGGCACCCCAACTCGGTGGAATAATAAAGTTTTCAACCAATCAATCTACGACTGCTGGTATCTACACTAAATCGAATGCCCCCGCCGTGGTTGCTCTGTGGCTATGGTGTTGGGCTGCTGAGCACGAGGTCGCGGGATTGAATCGTGGCCAAAGCAGCAGCATTTCGATAGGCGCGAAATGCGAAAACGCCCATGTACTTAGATTTAGGTGCACGTTAAAGAACCTCGGGTGGTAGAAATTGCCGGAGACTTCCACTACGGCGTGCCTCATAATCAGAAAGTGATTTTGGCACGTAAAACCATATAATTTAGTAATTTAATTGGGATAAAATGCCTGCTCATAATCTATGAAAGTCATGTAGAGAGGTTCATTGGGCTCTGCAGATTTCTCGATCAGCTGATTGATGGCATGGATTTGATTCATTGTATAGTACGCTTCCTGAAGCCAGCCTGTTCTCTTGGTGGACTGAAGTAAAGCGTTGTCCTTATTCTATTAGAAATTCCCTTGGTTAATATTTTATACAGCACTGAAAGCAGGCCGATTGGCCTCTAATTTTTAATTTCTTTAACGTCTCCGTTTTTGTGAGTTAATTTAATGTTGGCATTCTTCCAGTTCTGTGGAAACCTCGAAGTCGTGAAACATTTCGTGTAAACGGCCGCAAGCTTTTCAAACATGATATCTTCTGCATCTTTGAATAAATCGAACGTTATTCCGTCTTCTGCGGCGTTTCCCCAGTTCACGTCTAGTAAGGCCCTTCTAACTTCATCGCTGAATACTCACGTACTCACGTACGGGGCAGACACCTGGAGGCTTACGAACAGGGTTCTACTTAAATTGAGGACGACACAACAAGCTATGGAAAGAAGAATGATGGGTGTAACGTTAAGGGATAAGAAAAGAGCAGATTGATGAGGGAACAAATGCGAGTTAATGACATCTTAGTTGAAATCAAGAAAAAGAAATGAGCATGGGCAGGACATGTAATGAGGAGGAAAGATGACCGATGGTCATTAAGGGTTACGGACTGGATTCCAAAGGAAGGGAAGCGCAGCAGGAGGCGGCAGAAAGTTAGGTGGGCGGATGAGATTAAGAAGTTTGCAGGGGTGACATGGCCACAATTAGTACAAGACCGGGGTAGTTGGAGAAGTATGGGAGAGGCCTTTGCCCTGCAGTGCACTTAACCAGGCTGATGATGACGATGAACTTCATCGCCCATTATAGAAGGAGCCTTTGTAGCCTTTTCATTAATATTTCGAATGGAGGTTGCCTACCTACTGATTGCCTTGTTGTCTTACCTCTCCCTTCAGTTGCTGCTTCTGGGGCCAGCCTAGTTAAGATTTTATTTATTACCGCCCCCCCCCATGTCATGTTCACCTCTGTGTTCTTAAGCTGCATACTTATTTGCAAGCACCAGCCCCAATTGGTCAGCTTTTAACCTTACTGCGTCTAGGTGGGCCTATTTCTTCTTGACTAATTTTACTATCTCTCTCTTCATATTGAGGTAAATCCTAGACGTCACTGACCTATGATCGCTGCACTTTACCTTACGTAACACTTCTACACCCTGCACTACGGTAGCTTTGGCAGAAAGTATGGAATCTATTTCATTTATTATTTCTCCATTAGGGATTTTCCAGGTCCACTTTCTGTTGTTTCACTTTCTGCGGCGTCTCTTTCATTTTACGGAGGTTATTCCTTTCCGCACATCCTAGCGACATCTCTCCTCTAGTGTTAGTAGAAAGGATGCCGTAATTGTGAATTGCTTGTTCACCACCATGTTTTCCCCGAATTTAACACTGAAGTTGCCCATGACTACAGTATACTGAATTTGCACTTATGTCATTGCTAATTCAACATCTTCATAACACTGTTCTATTCCATCATCACCGTGACTGGAGGTTGGAGCGTAGGCTTGTACTACCTTTATTTCTTACATATTATTCATCCTTATTACGACTGGTGTTACCCTTTCATTATTGCTGTGGAATTCGTCAATGTTGCCCGTTATGTACTCATGAATTAGGATTGTACCTCGTATTGCTTCGTATCAGGGAGTCCTCGGTAGCAGAGGACGTTGCCGTTAGTCAGCTCTGTATAAGCCCACCCAAATCCTGCCGAAATAGTAAATCTACTTGCGAGATAGCTTGTACCCTTGTCCAAGTGTGCTTTAACGTACAACTATTTCAATATGTTTTATTCCAGTCTATTCACGTCAAATTTCTGTAATCACCAACTCTAGCACCGGAGGTCACCTGCGGCGATGTTTGAACGTACCAGTGAAACGCTGCTCTCGTTTATTGAAGGTCACTCTGCTTTCAAACCGAAGAAAATTGTCTGTCTTGGCAGGAATGTTTATCTAATTGGCTGATTATATTTGAGGAGCACGCAGAAGTGGAAAGGATTTCGCTGAGGCCTGGTTAACACCGTGAAAGTAGATAACCGGGTGAGGAGGGCAATGGCTGGCGTTAGCGCTTGGTGCTGTTGTCCTTGCTCAGCTGCTTTAGAACATCGCGGAAGTGTGCAACGGAACGGTAAAGACGCCGCTAAAACGGATCCTGAGCAGAGAAAAGTTGCCTGAGCGGTGTCGTGTACAGGCTCAAAGGGCTCGATAACCTCATACTGCCCCTTAGACATGTTTGATTTACGCAAGTAAATCAATTGCGCGCGGCAGCTCCGAGTAGCCAGCGCCAGAGCGATCGTCGAGCAGCCGTCTGTTATTCATATGGAAAAGGGGAAGCCGTCGTCTATTCCGAAAGAAAGTTCAGCTTTGTTCGGTGTATTATTGCATCTTTAGCGCACACACGACACTTTGGCGTAACGAATTTTCATGGTCTTTTGACATCGCGTGGCAAACAGGAGAAGTATACGCAGCCCGAAACTTTTGAGCGAGAGCGGAGGGCTTGAGGTGAAAAATGCGTAGAACCGGAAATAATTATTTTCTTTTGTTTGGTCTAACCATGGAGAATGCGTATGTACACGTCATATCAGATGAGTAGTTGTCGCGCTTCTCCTTATGTCCCGTGGCATACAAGTTAATCGGGGTGGGCCGAAAAAACTGACCAACTGTGGACGGGTGATTGCAGAAATGGAATACTAAACATTGGAAGAGCTTTACCTTATAGTGCCCGATGATATGCCTAAAAGAAATATTATTCGTGTTTCATGTACCGTTATGGTTATTATTATTTGTATCAATATGTAAAACGTTGGTATTGTTAATATAATATTTCTATACCGCATTATTTTGCTGTTCAGTAGAACGGTTCTCTAAAATTTCCTTTAAGGAAGAAATACTGAAGTCTTTTGCTCAGGCCCCTTTTTCTGCACGTTATACGTACCCAAAACTGTACATGTAATAAGTGTCAATAAATATTTATTTTAAACGAAGGTGCAGTGTTGCGACGACTGTGGTTAAGAGAACTGGAAATAAATTTCGCATAATTGACACTTAGGTGTCAATTATGTGATTTTTCTTAGGTGGAAATATTTCGTTCTACATGTACAAAAAATTAGTGACAACTGCTGCTTTTCAAATAAATTACGATGCTTCAGGAATACAATCTGTAGGAAAACACACTTTATTGCTTTGTTGTAGATTCGCAGCAAAAGGAATGTTATCGATCTTGATTTCTTTCAGTACGAGCACCTGTATGCATTGCCGTTGCCCAATGATGTTCTAATCAGCAGCACACACTGGCATCGTTCTCCGCAGTCTACCCCGTGTAGGGAATGGTCACAAGCCTGGAAATGTCCATTAAAATAAGTTAAATTTAGTTCTTTTGATCAAGTATGTGATGCCTATTTCCTCTACTACTACATTGGCCTTGTTGAAGCAGTGAATTGAAAAGAATCTCACTTTTCATATGTAATTCGAGGAGATAATATGGGAGTGACAAAGAAAATTGGGTAAACAACGCCAACAGAGATCTTCGTTTCACCACTGGCCTTGTAGGTGGGAGCAAGGTAAGAATAAGTTATGGATGGTTGACTTTAATATATATACTAATATCAAAAATGCCATAACACCAGGCTTCGACCTCGAAACTGGCAGGGTTTCAAGGAGAAAGCGCATTTTGCCTGCAAATAACTAATTAGAAAGGTTGTTATTGCAAATTGTAAACTGACGTTTGCTCTACGTGAACAGCCTCGCATGCCACATGACCGTACTGTTTTTGATAGCCGAAAGCACCTTTTAATGCTTGCAGGGTTACAGCCACCGGAGTATATTAAAACCAAGCCAGCTGATGTCCAATGCTTGCACGAATAACCTAGTTGCTATGAGCCTCCATTGAAGGAAATGCCCTAGGGGTTTTATAAAAACTATATAGTCATTAGACCTACTTGGAAAATGGTGGGTACAACAGATCTTCAGGAAATGCATTAGAAATTTTGTAAAAATAGGAACGATATGATAATTAGGCGACTCCATTGAGACAGTTTCCACCATGGAGCCGTGAATTAAATAGGTCACGAGGTTGGACATTTAAATTTGAAATCATGCCAAATACTTATTTGTTTGGGAGTGTCAGATGGATGATCTCATTGATCTTATAGCAGAACTTCTTACTTGTTTTCCAAGGCGTGCTAACGGATTGCTGAGTCAAAGGATGTTTATTTTGGTAATTTTTCTATCACATTAAATTTCAGTCAGTTTCTCGCAGAAAATCGGAACTGAAGTGCTGAGGCACGCAGCAGTTGCGCTCTCCCGCTTCTGTGTCGTTTGACTGCTCTGGCATGCCAGTCGTCGTCGCGCGCACATGCTTGCCGTTTGTATACCGCAACATATAGTCCCTTACATGTACCAGATTTTGTTATTTGTGTCTTTGCTCGCTTGTACGCTTCCCTTGTTTAGCATGTGCGAGCTACTATCGCGCACAGCTTTGTGCAGCCTTGGTGTAGTCCTTCGTTTGTCTTAGCCGCGTTGCAGCGCTTGTTGTACGTCTTTCACAGAACAAGCTGTCCGAGCAGACTGTCTTTATCTTGCACATGTATTAATGCAAATAGGTTAGGAAGCTGTGCCGCGAAATGCCCCGTAACTGCTTTTCGTATACATAGAGGAATTCAGAAGCTATGTACACAGATGTGAATATTCTTAAAGGGCGACAGAAAGCAGGCGTGTCGTGTGCTGTAGCTTGACAAGGTAAAAGAAGCGTATTGTGAGGTAGACGCCCGGGCGATTGAGTCGCGTGGTTACTTCAAGCCTCAGCGCATGGCCACTTTACGCTAGAGAAGGTCCTCCGCGCGTTGTTCATTCGTTTGCTCGCTCACGCGCTCGTTCGGCGTCTTAATGCCCATTGTAAAAAAGGAAGGACGACACAGAATGCCTAATTTAATGTAATGTAGACGAAGAAAAAAGTGCAGTGGTGGCGTAGAGGTATAACATCCGCCTCGCGTGCAAGAGGACCGTGGTTCAAATCCCGGTGCCGCGCAATTTTCCACCGGATTAAAAAAAAATCCGCGTGTTGATAAAATTCCATAAACAGGCCTGGAGTGCGGCCTGATCCCGGGGCCCAGATCCGGTAACGCACTCCCTCACCAGAGCAGGATTGGCCACCCTGGTGCAGTACTTGGCCACAACCTCCCATATGAATACAACAATCAAACCCCGGCCCTCAGTCCCAAGCAGCTGCGAAGCAACTGGCGGCGGTCAGACCAGTGACGCAGCAGAGGGTGTTAAGAATCCCTGGATTCGGACAGGCCGCCATTGGAATCTGAACCTGATTGAACAGAAGAGGACGACGAGCGATAGGCTCGCTTCCGAACGCCCGTCAGTAATTTTAAGTCTTTTTTAGCAAGTGTAGAGAAGCGAGAGAAGCACAACAAGCGGCTCCCGAAGCGCACCGGACCGAAGCAGCGCAGCGAGCCTCCGCCGTCGGCCGCCCTTCGTGATGCTCTGATGGCATTCGTCGCAAGCAATCAGCAATCAGGTCAGCATGTTCCTTCTGTAGACCATAGAGATGATTAGCAAGCAAGGAAAAGGCTACGTGAAGATGGGGTCGACACAAGGGAATCTACAGGAGAAAAGGAAGAGATGGACCAGACAGCCTTCACTGTTGTCTCTTACAAAAAGAAAAGAGCCGCAGGTGTTCCTGTTATATTCAAGCCAACTCAGCCTGGCAGCAGCTTATGGAAAGTAAACCCAAATTTTCTGGCTTCTGCGGTAGTGACAACAGCCGAAGAAAATATACTCAACCACCGTCTCAAGAAGGATGGCAGCCTCATGGTGACAGTGTCTACACTTGCTGCAGCCAATCGTCTCCTCACAGTGACATATCTATCGCGTATTCCTGCAGAAGCTCGAGTTCCATACTCCTACTCTGCCACGTACGGGAGGATACAGGACGTTCCTATTGAGTACTCGGATGACGACCTCAAGAACTGTTTGAGTGGACAAGGAGTCATATCTGCTAAAAGGCAAGTTTTTACGTCCCTAACGAAGATGGCGTAGTAACGGAAACCCGAAGACGCTCGGTCATCCTGGAATTTTCTAAGGACGCCCTTTTACCAAACCGAGTGTAGCTTGGATTCTGCAGTTATACCGTGACGGAATACATGCTGTCTGCTACTTAATGTTTCAGATGTCAAAGACATGGACATATAGCGAAATATTGTAAAGGCGCCATCCGCTGCCAGATATGCGCTGGTCCACATACGCATAAGGAGTGTACGTCACGTTCCCAGCCTCGATGTGCAAACTGTGGAGCTGAGCATGGTGCGTCATACGGAGGGTGTTCTGAAAAGAAATCAGCCACTCTTGTACGGGTGATGGGGCAAATCCAAGGAAAAGTGTGGAAACGACGAGAACAACCACCGAATCCGGATGTGATATTTACATCTACAAACTAAAAGCAACACGACACGGTGCAGCGCAGCGACACGGCTTTGAAAAAGTCCTTCGCCTCAGTCGTGAAAGAAAACCAGCAAAGGCCTTCAACTGCAAGAAGTCTATCAAAGCCCTCAAATGATATAACCTCATGTCCAAGACAGCAACAAGTGTCCTCAAGGTCGTAGCAGAAGAACAGGAAGAACCAAGAAAAGCTGTTAGATGGTAGTACTGCAAATGAGATATCAAGTATGCTGATTCCCATAATGTTCGCCACAATCAAGGCTATTCTCCGTGCAAGCCCATCGTTTAAGAGCATCCCTGAGGTAGAGGCTGTCCTGGCTTTGGAACCGCTGGTGTCGTCTTCTTTCACGGCGCAAAGCCGTGATTCTTCGCAGTAGCAACGATGGCTTCGCCAAGAATCGTCTCACAAGCGGTGTCCACCAACAAACACTTCCGCACATGTACTATATTCCAGTGGAACGCTCGCGGTTTGCGCTCGAAGTTCGCAGACTTTAAGCATCTTGCGCGAGTGTACCGACTCCCTTTTATGGTCATTTCCGAGTCTCGCGTCGACGAGCAGTTTAGGATAAAGGGTTCTTATTTTCGTCATTCAAGGCGACAAAATGGAATTAGCCGACGGCTTGTTGGATTTGGCAACGACATACCTGCCTCTGCGATTGATGTAGCACCACATGACAAGAACGAATATATTTGCGCAACCACAGTGATTGCATTCGAAGAGTTTACCCTGATCGGCGTCTGCTTAGAACCAGGATCACCTTTCGACCTGACAAGATTGGAAAACTTGTTGACAAACACTCAGTCACCACATATTATTTGTGGCGATATCAACGCACATAACGAGATCTGGCGCAGTTCACATACATGTGATCGGGGTGCTATAAGCTGGCGAAGCTTCTTGCAAAATACAATATAGAGCCCTTAAACAATGGCAGCATAACGTACCTGAGAAATCCGTAGACTGTTAGCTGCATTGACGTCACATTCGTATCAAGTCAAGTGGCCCTGTGTTCGGATGGTGTACAGATTTCGAGACTCGAGGTAGTGCTCACTACACGATCCTAGTCTCTGCCCTTCATTTTCGGACGTCGCCCAGAAAAGTGAAACTGAAGTCGGTAGACTGGGAAGCATACACAGCAGCCGTAGAGAAAGGGATCACAGCCTCGACTACGAATGCAGAATTAATACCGACAATAGCTCATTGCCTCAAAGTACCCGCTCTGCCACTAAGCATTCTAATGTACCGACTAACGACGAGGAATTTGAAAGGTTATGTGCCATTCGAAGGCGTGCCGAAAGGAAGGCTCTACGTACTAAGAATATCGAAGACCTCAGAACTTGTCGACGGGCACAAAGACATATACCACGTTGCCTCACCAAACTGGACCCAAAAAGGTCGAGGGACTTTTGTGGGACACTGGACATACGACAACCGCTGAGCAAAATTCGGCGAGTCGTCAGAGGCATTCGCAAAGAGCCGCAACAGCTTTATCCTTTTATCGCCCTCTCATTATATGAGCGCCCATCCCTGAAAGAGGTGGCAGAACAGTACTGCAGGCTCCTTTCCAACGGGGCACAACCTTTTCGGCAAATTGCAAATCAGCCTACTCCACCTCGAGCTAGCCTTCCTGACTTAGAATTACCATTCACCATCGCAGAGCTCACGGCAGCAATCGATGACGTAAACAAGCGATCATCACCTGGCCATGACAGCGTGAGTTACGAAGGGCTCGCAAATCTATGCCACACATCTCGCCTACGCCTTCTGGAGTACTACAACGTGTCATGGGGGGGGGGGATAACTGGGGAGGTTCCTGCGGAATGGAAGCTTGCGAAAGTTATTCCTATATTGAAGCCAGGGAAGCAGCCAACAAACTACGCCTCCTTCAGTCCCATATCTCTGCTTAGCTGCGTAGGGAAGCTATTCGAAAAAATTAGGCACAAACGACTAAATTGGTTCCTCGAAACTACAAAAGTTTACCCGGAGGAAATGAATGGCTTCCGGCAAAATTGATCTGCAATTGATAATGTCATTGCCTTAGTCTCGTCAGTTGAAGAGGAATTGGTCTCTGGAAACGTACCTACTGCATTATTTTAGACATTAAGGCAGCATAGGATTCGTTCTATCATAAATCAATACTTGACGCATTGGAAACCCTTGGTCTTGGAAGACGACGTTACGCATGGATTGAAGACTTTCTTCAAGGACGCCAACTTTTCATGTGCACCCCGGATGGCCCCACGGCGCTTTATGCTGTCGAGAAGGGAGTGCCACAAGGAGCTGTGTTAAGCCCCGTATTATTTAATTTAGTCCTCATCCATTTGAGAAGAAACCTGCCCCGCGGCGTCAAAATCACACTGTATGCAGACGACATCTGCATTTGGAGTGCGGCGCGTTCCCTCAGTACCACCCAACAACGTCTCCAGAGAGCGCTAGCAAACATATCGGCCTACCTAAATCCTAGGGGTCTGAAATTGTCCCCCGACAAAAGCGTTGCCATGGCTTTCACGCGGAGGTGTATGGAAAAGTACCCACTAGCGTTGGGTAATCGTGCCCTTCCATACGTCAAGACGCAAAGGTTTCTTGGAGTGACGATCAATAGGAACCTCACATGGTCGCCCCAAGTGAAAAAACTGAGATTTCCTCGGCGTCGCCCGTATTCCGATTTTAAGCCGGATCACAGTGGCGCAGCAACTGTCGATCAATGGTGCTCCTCCATCAGGCCTACGTCGACGGAACACTACGATATTACCTCCCGATCCTGCACAAACTGTCTCCCACAAGCAAGAGAGAACTTGAGGCAACACGAAACAACTGCCTTCGCGTATGTCTTGGCCTTCCGAAGGAGTCGTCCCACTCAGGAACTGTAGCAGAAGCTGGATGCCTGCCTCTCGAAGTGCTATCTTCGCAGGAGACACTTCGCATTAACTTCTGTCACGTCATTCATACGAAGACTCATTTTTAAAGGATACATCTAGCTTTGGGCAGGCCGTTGGAAGCATATCTATTTCGATTCCTGCTCAGACGCAACAAATTATGCCACGAAACAATTCACCATGGACACTGTTCCCACTGGAAATCGTGCCATATATACCTGGAATCAGTGCGAAAAAGAAAATGCCTCAAGCAGCGACTTATCAGATAGCTTTGGAATATATGCACAAAAAATACGCTGCCGCAACGCACATTTTCACAGATGGCTCTACAACTCCACATCGTTCATCATGCGGAATTTTTGTTCCCTCTACAGGGTAACGATTCTCCTTTCGTCTTGAGCGAGCGACATCATCTGCTTCAGCGCAGCTATATGGCATTAAGGAGGCCCTTGTGTATGTACTTCGACAGCAGCCGCCAAGGACATGGGCGATTTTCACAGATTCAAAAGCAGCCCTACAAAGTATGTGCAACAGGCACAATCGTTGCAATAATCAACCTGTAGCATTTGATATTGCTTATCTTCACCACAGGGCTAAGATTGCTGGGCATTGCATAAAGTTCCAGTCGATACCTGGCCATGCCGGCATTTCGGGAAATGAAAGAGCTGATGAAGCTGCTAGAAATGGACTCCAATACCGCAAGTTCAAAAGAACATTTTTTTACAAAACGCGACGCTTCAAACATGGCAAAAAACATATGCCTATCAAGAAAAAGACCGCATCTGGAATCTACCGCTTCACCAAGATAACTTCCTGCGTTACATTGACCCAGAAATGAGACCGAAAATTCTACGACCACTTCCTCGACACTTAGAGACATTGTATCATCGTCTTCGACTGAACGTGGCATACACGAACAATTATCTGTACCGTATAGGGTTTACCACTAACCGATACTGTGATAACTGTCGCAACTTAGAGACAATTGAGCACATATTATTAGAATGCCCCGCGTACAACGACGAAAGACAATTTTTTGAGCAACAAATGGATATGATTTGCCACGGACCGTTAACGTTACCGAGAATCTTAGGTCCAACGCCCTGCCCTTCAAAACAGCGACGGGTTTTGGATTTATTGTTCAAATACCTGCCAGAAATTGGTCTAATAGGAAAGCTTTAAAAATTGCACACCTCATATACAAAAGCCTAAATTTACCCGCCATGTCACCTGTAAGTATTAGTATCAGGTCCACTCGGACATTCGATATTTATTATTATCTTCTTTTTCTCCCACTCTCTTCTGGAATCTTTTAATCCTATTCCCCATCCCTAAACAGAGTAGCATGCGAGTGGTTATATACGCGCCGGCAAAGTTCTCTGTTTTTCTAACCAAGAGATCTCTCTCGCTCTCTCTCGGAACCTGGCATGGTTTAACGCTAGAACTTTATCTGGTGAAGAGAGTCTAGCAGTGCTATTAGAGGAATTAGAGGGCAGTAAATTGGACATAATAGGGCTCAGTGAAGCTAGGAGGCCAAGAGAAGCATATACAGTGCTAAAAAGCGGGCACATCCTGTGCTACCGAGGCTTAGCGGAGAGACGAGAACTAGGAGTCGGATTCCTGATTAATAAGAATATAGCTGGTAACATACAGAAATTCTGTAGCATCAAGGAGAGGGTAGCATGTGTTGTTGTGAAACTTATTAAGAGGTACAAATAGAAGGTCGTACAGGTCTACGCCCCTACATCTAGAAGTGATGACCAGGAAGTCGAAAGCTTCTATGAAGACCTCGAAATGGCGATGGGTAAAGTCAAAACAAAATACACTATACTGATGGGCAACTTCAATGCCAAGGTAGGCAAGAAGCAGGCTGGAGACAAGTCAGTGTGGGAATATGGCATAGGCACTAGCAATAGCAGAGGAGAGTTATTAGTAGAGTTTGCAGAACAGAATAATATGCGGATAATGAATACCTTCTTCCGCAAGCGGGATAGGCGAAAGTGGACGTGGAAGAGCCCGAATGGCGAGACTAGAAATGAAACAGACTTCATTCTCTGTGCTAACCCTGGCATCATACAGGATGCGGACGTGCTCGGCAAGGCGCGCTGCAGTGAGAATAGAATGGTAAGAACTCGAATTAGCTTAGACTTGAGGAGGGAACGGAAAAAACTGGTACATAAGAAGTCGATCAATCAGTTAGCAGTACGAGGGAAAATACAGGAATTCCTGACCAAGCTACAGAATGGGTATTCGGCTTTAACTCAGGAAGAGGACCTTAGTGTTGAAGCAATGAACGACAATCTTACAGGCAATAGAAGTCGGTGGTAACTTCGCTAGACAGGATACCAGTAAGCTATCGAGGCGAAAAATCTGATCGAGAAACGCTAATGTAAGAAAGCCTCTAACCCTACAGCTAGAATAGAACTGGCAGAAACTTCCAATTTAACCAACATGCGTAAGACAGCTGACATAAGAAAGTATACTACGGATAGAATCGAACATGCTCTCAGAACAGAGGAAGCCTAAAAGCAGTGAAGAAGAAACTAGGAATAGGCAAGAATCAGATGTGTGCGTTAAGAGACAATGCCGGCAATATCGTTACTAATATGGATGAGATAGTTCAAGTGGCTGAGGAGTTCTATAAAGATTTATACAGTAGCAGTGGCACCCACGACGATAGTGGAAGAGAGAATAGCCTAGAGGAATTCGAAATACCACAGGTAACGCCAGAAGAAGTAAAGAAAGCCTTAGGAGCTATGCAAAGGGGGAAGGCAGCTGGGGAGGATCAGGTAACAGGAGATTTGTTGAAGGATGGTGGGCAGATTGTTCAAGAATAACTGGCCACCCTGTTTGCACAATGCCCCATGACCTCGAGCGTACCGGCATCTTGGAAGAACGCTAATATAGTCGTAATACATAAGAAAGGGGACGCGAAAGACTTGAAAAATTATAGACCGATCAACTTATACCTTCCGTTGCCTACACAGTATTTACTATGGTAATCGCAAATAGAATCAGGAGCACCTTAGACTTCTGTCAACGAAAGGACCAGGCAGGATTCCGTAAAGGCTACTCAACAATAGACCATATTCACTCTGTCAATCAGGTGATAGAGAAATGTGCGCAATATAACCAACCCTTATATATAGCTTTCATTGATTACGAGAAAGCGTTTGATTGAGTCGAAACCTCAGCAGTCATGGAGCATTACGGAATCAGGGTGTAGACGAGCCGTATGTAAAAATACTGAAAGATATCTATAGCGGCTCCACAGTCACCGTAGTCCTCCATAAAAAAAGCAACAAAATCCCAATAAAGAAAGGCGTCAGGCAGGGAGATACGATCTCTCCAATGCTGTTCACAGCGTGTTTACAGGAGCTATTCAGAGACCAGGATTGGGAAGTATTGGGGATAAGAGTTAATAGAGAATACCTTAGTAACTTGCGATTCACTGATAATATTGCCTTGCTTAGTAACTCAGGGAACCAATTGCAATGCATGCTTACTGACCTGGAGAGGCAAAGCAGGAGAGTGGGTCTAAAAATTAATCTGCAGAAAACTAAAATAATGCTTAACAGTCTCGGAAGAGAACAGCAGTTTACGATAGGTAGCGAGGCACTGGAAGCGGTAAACGAATAGATCTACTTAGGGCAGGCAGTGACCGCGGACCCGGCTAACCAGACTGAAATAATCAGAAGAATAAGAATGGGCTGGGGTGTGTTTGGCAGGCATTCTCAGATTACGAACATCAGGTTGCCATTATCCCTTAAGAGCAAAGTATATAACAGCTGTTTCTTACCAGTACTCACGTGCGGGGCACAAACCTGGAGGCTTACGAAAAGGGTTCTACTTAAGTTGAGGACGACGCAACGAGCTATGGAAAGAGGAATGATAGGTGTAACGTTAAGGGATAAGAAAAGAGGAGATTGGGTAAGGGAACAAAGTCGAGTTAATGACATCTTAGTTGAAATCAAGAAAAAGAAATGGGCATGGGCAGGGTATGTATTGAGGAGGGAAGATAACCGATGGTCATTAAGTGTTACGGACTGAATTCCAAGGGACGGGGAGCGTAACAGGGGAAGGTAGAAAGTTAGGTGGGCGGATGAGATTAAGAAGTTTGCAGGGACGACATGGCCTCAACTAGTGCATGACCTGGGTAGTTGGAGAAGTATGGGAGAGGTTTTGCCCTGGAGTGGGCGTAACCAGGCTGATGATGATGAGGTGAAGAAGAGCCTGCGTGAAACTCTTGGAGTTTCAAATGGAAGCGTGAGCGTGAGCCCTTCGCGAAAAGAGCCCTTCTTGATACCGAAGGTGAAAAATCGGCTTTATTATCACTTACCAGGAGTGACGCGTGACCTGGAGGGCACCTCTGCTATCGTTACCTCCGAAATAAGGAAGCCCCGACGGTGCGTTGAAAAATTTCTGAGGTGGCGTGCTAGGACTTGGGTGATAGCGACAATCACTTGTGCACGCGTCATTCGATTGGGTAATGTTTGAACGCGGCTAACGAATTAACTATGCATTTACCAGCCCTGCGGTGTTCCCAAGACTGATTTAGTGGAATTATACTAATAATCTATAACAAATTAGGCCATAGAGGAATTTTGTTGCAGTTGGCCTTTAAAACCCTAGGCAATACGACACCGACTGAGTGCGCATCGGGTCGCTACAGCGCCACCAGCTCGACGGGCTTCGGCGTCTCATGCTTGAACCATTCGCGCAAAGCTTCGCATTATGTAGCTATCAACTACACATGAGTTCAGCAATTTTTTTTCTCAATGCAACCGCTGTAGCTTGTGTATGAAAATATGTAGGGAGCGTTGAATTTGTTGGTCAATTGCAATGTGCGTTCTAATTATCGCGTTGTGGGAATTTGTATAAAGACTTGTAATTGCGCTCACAGCATGGTTAGTCTCAGTCTGAGTAAGTCAACTCATGAGCGAGATTTCCGGCCCATGGTCTTATATCCTGAATAATTTGCGGGTACTGAGCACGAATGGAATCCGAGGTGTCGGCGTTTCCTGGGTAGGAGCTTCGTCTTTTAGAAATAGGAATGGAATGCACAAACGTGCCGTGACGTAACTTTTTTTATACTTTGGGGCTGTTTTGTGAGTTTGGAAAAAAAGAATCACGTAAATTTTAACGACGTTACAACAGCTTGATTGGGTAAATTGCAATACGATCTACATCTTAATTTTGTCTTTTGCCTTAAAATGAAGGTTTGAAGGTTTTACACATCTTGAACTAGTTTTTTACCCAATTAACCGACATTCGAAAATACGTGTAGGTTCTTATAATGACTGTAAAAGATGGTCTGACTTGTAAAGGTGTTACGCTTTATTTTGATTGTTTGATTCAAGGTACATGAAACACTCCGACAATTGGTAGAAATGAGGGATTATCGAATATATGCAGGAGAACTTCAATATAGAGGAGGCTGCCATGGTTCAGTGAAGAGCCAATTTGTGACGCCAGTAACCAGAGTACAAGCGGGCGTACTTGCTGACAAAATGTGCGCAAGTTGACAATTGGTGATTCCTAGCATCTAGTAGGCGCTCATAAGCCAACCGCCATTTAAAGCAGACGAAGATGCCCGCTGACTCGGCGGTGTCCGCCGGCGAAACTCCGCACGATGAAAATATCTGGCCAGGCCAGATTAGCGGCGGGCGTCATTTTTTTTTAAGCAGAGAGTTTTGTATTCGCCGGCGGAAGAATTTCGTCGCTTTGACACCGGCTTTTCGCTCCATGAAAACATGAGTAATTTCTCACATTGGTTCTATCCCCGTTCATTATATGGCGCAGTAAACTGCAGATTACATAGCAAAAGGAAGCGAGGAGAATTTGCCAGCATCTGTAACACGCTCCGATAAAATTGTGAGTTCGCCCATTCAGTGCAAGATCCTACAAGTTTCTCTTTTTTAAACACTTCTATAAAATATACAACTTCCAGCACTTCAGGAACAATACCTTATTTGCACCCAACCGAACGTTTAGCCATATTTTCAGCAGCCTTACTTGTCAATGTTTGAACGGTGTGACCAATCGCTTCAAGTAGTGGTTTTTAACTACTGCTATTGTCCATTGAAACACGTTTCCAGAGACTCATTCAGGATAGGTAGCCGCTAAATTGAAGTAGTTACTGTACTGTTATTTCAAAGCGTAAATAACCATCGTAGCATTATCATTATTTTATTCAACTAGCTGTAGACTAGTTTCCTTTTAGTTGCGCAATATAAAGGTTTTAGGGCGTTCAAGATATAATCGTTTTCTCGCGTATTGTTCACAATATACTCTCGCAGATAACCGTATTGAGTTAGCTCGTCGCATTACTCTCTTTATGTAATTTCGTGTTTTGTAAAAATTGGTTTGAATGACCCATATTTGTATGCCGTATTGTACCTTGTTCTTTATGTTTATGTTCGTGCATTGTTTTTTTTTTTCATTCTGTGAAACAGTGTCCATCCTGTTTAACTGGAACTATGGCTCCTCCCTCATCGAACACTGCGCAAAGGATCCTCAAGTGATAATGATAAAGAGTGATAATGATGAAATATTGTCTTCCTTTGCACATGCTAAGTAATGCAAGTTGGTCGATGGCTGATTTCGAACCCTGTTCCTTGAGAACATCAGCCCCATGCTTTATATATTGGAACAAAAATTACAAAGAGACCAAATTTAGCATGAAAACGGTTAGATAGAAAGCCACATAGTTGCCTCAAAGTGCACGAAGTTTCCACAGAATGCTAATCGTAGTATATGTGAACTGCGGCATAGAATGGGGTGGAGTCGCTGCACACGGCACTCTATCACATCAACCCTTGCGTGATGAGAGTAAGCGAAGCGTCTGACAACCTGACTTTTTCAATTGCACACTATTCGGGACAAGCCCACATGTTAAGAGAGCACTACTACGAGTTTGGCTAAAATTTACAGATTGCGAATAGCCACAGAAGCGACCTACATTTTATTGCGTTGGCATTCTTTGGGTATTTTACGTAGTTTTCGAGGGATATTGATCTATACTTAATTCTACGTACGCACAGGCGCCGATTGCGAGGAAGTGTCTGGGGGCCTGGCCCCCTCCGGAGTTTGCTTTCGGGGGCAGTGCCTTTTATCATTGGCGTGTGAAATGCACGTGAATCATGTGTATCTCAGTATCGCTTACCGTTCGAGTAAGCAATGTTAACGACACACGAAAAGAAACATCTTCTAATAATTTACAAAATATTTTTAGGGATGAAAACACTGTTACTTGCATGCAGATGTCAAATACATTAAGAGTCTCCAAATTAAATACATGCGCTCATATTTTTAAGAAAAGAAAAATTGCGTTAGTAGAAGAAAATCTAGAGCATATTGTTTCCGGTATTGTGGAATAACTGCCAATATTATTTTCATCACAGAGGCTTAATTAAGCAATTGTAATTATTTCACTCGAGAACAACTATTCTAATTTTCAAAGTGTAAAGAAGGCATTTGTAGGCAGAGCCAAGGGGCTCTGCCTACAAATGATATCAGATATTGTCATCATCGTCGGTGAATATTTTGTAAAGTTCATGCCAGGCCAAGAACACATGATTCACGTGCATTTCACACGCCGTTGATAAAAGGCACTGCCCCCGACGGCAAACTCCGGAGGCGGCCAAGCCCCCAGACACTTTCTCGCAATCGGCGCCTGTGCGTACGTAGAATAAAATATAGAATAACATATTGCGGTATATTCACAGACATACTAATTACTTACAAATTTTTTCTGACTGATAAAGAAACGCCACGAAAAAGGAAAAATACCACGCCGCCTCCTATATGCACCATAAACGCGGTTGGGAGGTCACGTAGCCTTGCGATTAGAAAGGCAGACGCGCCACACTTCGGTCCTCTCGGAAAGGGCCGCACGAGACATATTGTCCGCGCCAGCCAATATGTCCGCGCCAGGCCAAGAGGCCCAGTGCCTGAAATACTACGCTGTTATGATGACGCCAACGGTGACTGCGACAACTTTGTCAACGCACTTGAAAGGCAGCCGGACTTCTTCATGGCTTACGATAATGAATGTTGTGCGCGCAAAAGCGTGAAGAAGGCTGCTGTTGTCGCTAAGCCCGAGGCGCAACAACCTTCAGTAGCTTACTGCTGCAAGCCCGAGCTAAAACATACGAAACCAAAATCTCTGTTAATGACAAAGGCTGTCTCTTGATACAAAGTGCGTTGGATGCATTTTACAGCTTTTTGTTGCGGAGAGGGGCTTTGTGGCTGTTATGAACGTTGCTTTGTCGGAGTACGTAGTGCCGTCGCGGACAACGTTTTCGAGAGGAAATATTCCGCAGCTCTATGCTTCGAGGAAGCAAAACTTGATAAACAACCTTCAGGAGGTCATCACAATAGGAACAGGGGCCATCTCAATAGCGACAAATAGTCGCACTGATAATGCAAAAATGGGGTAAGGCACGCAGACACGGACACCGGACACAAGAGAAGAGAAGTGGACAACAGGGCATTCATGTTGTTCACTTCTCTTCTCTTATGCCCGTGTCTGCCCGCCTTACCCCTTTTTTACATTATGAATCTTTACAAACTAGCTCAGCTTCCAGTCGTTCTAAATAGTCGGACATCATGTACTTATAGAAGCTAAGTGCCGGTAAGATGCCACATCATAGATAGCTCATTTGAGGAGTATGTGCACGCACTGGTGTGCATGAAAATGGCAGACGCTCACACTGCCGGAAACTTAGGTTCTTTCTCAAAAGCGGGTTGAAGGGGGCGGGGGGGACACTACGCGACCCAAGAGCAGTGTTATTTTATAATTTTCTTGCTATGGGAAAAATTTTCACTACGGCAATTACTTAGTCCCCTTGGATAGGTATGTAATGTTTCGCACACACGTTGCAGTTGTGCGCGATTGATTTTAAGCGTGACGTATCTGGGTATTCCTAGTTGCGCACAAAGGCCAGGGCTATTGGTGGCCGCAACATGAATGGTCCAGACGCTTGGGAGCGCCTCACAAAAATGCAAAGGGAATGCATCTTAATGCACTGGTAGTGGTGCGAGCTCTTCTGACGTGTAGGATGAGCGAGCATCAGATGATGACTAGGCTGCTAAAGCTTCGGAAACCCTGATTGCTGTGGAGCTCTAGCAGTGTGATGGAGTTGATAGCCTCACTGCAGCTTAGTTAAAGGTAATGGTAGCTCCTCTGAAAGTATTGGAGTTACTTGGTCAAGCCCGAAGAGGCCACTCTGGAGATAAATATCCCACGTTTTCTCAATTATTGGAATGCATTATGTAACCGCAGAAAAACATGGGACAAAGAAGGAACACACAAGATAGGCGCGGATGTGTTCCTTCTTTGTCCCTTGTTTTTGTGCGGTTACATGATGCATTCTAATATCGACCACCAACTAGCCCGCCTATCCCTGTTAAATATGTTTCTCAAGTAATTCCTTTGCTGGAGTACGCTAGAATCCTGCTTGCTCGACCCGCGGCCCAATCAGATGAGTCACGTGCAATTGCTCCAAGTGTGGCACCCAGCATCAAGGGAAGGTTTCCTGGTGTGAAGATGACTAAGAATACAGTTCTAGCGATGTTGCTGGATACAAGATTTAAAGATGCCTGTTATACGGAATATGCAGAGAAGTGAGCCTGCGCTGTTCTCAGCCAAGCATCATAGGGGACAACGCAAGGTTTATGCTCTGAACCACCAAGCGAGACTAGTGCCACTTTGAATAGCTCCCGAGATTCCTTTGTTGGGGCCATAGGAAGTTTTGCTTCATATCTTTCTCAGAACCTGCACCTTTCGTCAAAAAGACGTTGAACTACCTGAGAGTTCCCTTCCTTCTTCCTGTGACAACCCACTTGAATGGGGAAAAGAGTAAAGGCAACCATCTTCACTAGTCCCTTGTATCACCACATGCTCTGAATCATCAAGTGAGAGTAGTGCAGGTCTGGACACCTCCAGGGATGCTTATGCTTGGGGGGAGGGGAAGAGGGCTTTCGCAAACTTTGCTTCAGAAGTTCCTCAGAATCTAGAATCACAGATCTTTAATGCTACCAGAGAGCTCCTCTCTTTCCTGGCTATAAGAATTCACTTTATTGGTGGAGGGGCAAAGGAAGCCACCTTCTCCCGGCCCTTAAAAGAGTTGCTCGCAGGTACTTTCAGTGCCAACAACCTAAACAAGTGAAAGGCTGTGCTCGACAGCCAGTGGCATTTTAACCTCTAGAACGGAGCACCCTATTCTCCAGCAAGTGACACAACTTTTCGGCATGCAAACTTTGCGCTTTGAAAGACGTTTTATGAAATGCAGAAACGAGCACCGTTTACTGCATGTAGAGCAAATAGGCGCTATCTGTGAGATCTTTTCACTTGACTCTTATTATCAAAGATTTTCTGTGATTTCTTTCTTTGTGTGTATATTTTGGCTCGTGACTAGAAGAAGGAAGGGTTTTATTCACTAGTTGTGGAGCTCCTAGTCTTTATATGTCATAATTATTTAGCTTGGAATATGTTACCAAAGGATTTTCTGTGATGTCTTTTGGATGTGTATGTTGTAGCTTGTTACCTGTGTAGAAGGGAGTACTCCTTTTACAGTGTGGGAGCAGCTAGTCTACATACATGATTTTTTACTGATTAGGATAGGCTATAAAAGGATCCTCTGTGAGGCCTTTCTAGGCAGTATGCTCCGAAATAAAGGATTTTTACATTGAACACATTGAAGATGTTTAGTTTGGTTATTTGGACACTTGACACCCATTTAAATTTTCTTCAATTATTCGACTCCGAGGACTACTCCTTTCAAATTAGCTTCGAACCAAAATATTACTATTCAAACAACCCTTCAAAGAAGCAAGAAAATAATTTTGAATGAAAAAGGCTGCATATTGTGACAAACAGAAACCCGATATATATGATTGAGACATGCTGATGGTTAACAGTTGTATCTTACCTGGCTGGTATTGCAACTCAAGGCATCGGTACTGAAATATAAATTGAAGATTTGCGCTCAACTTTCATCATCATAAAAAGCGTTTTAGAAGAATGTTTAGATATCGAAGCGCATAAACAAGGAGAGATGCGATTTTCTGTGCAAGAATAAATTATACTGTATACGAAGATAAGCGGCACATGCATTTTGCGGCGAAAGCAGTTCAAAGCTCCGAACTGGATTTGATGTTGTTTCCGTTACACTGACAACGACGGTTTCTTTGTCATATCACTATGGGACTCACCCTCACCTTGTGGGAAGTGAAAAATTTGCGAACTTCTGCTTATCTTGCAATGTAGAATTGGGAGCCTGAGGCATTAGCCGCTATGCCACCCTACTGTTATCTACTGCGTAACTTCATTACTTACAATACTCACATTTTTGGAAAAACAATGGCATGCTATGAAAAAAATGAGTCACTGTTGCCTGACTGATTGCTTAGAATTCCGGAATTACCAACAAAACTGGCATCTAAAAATCAACATCCAGTACACATGTCAGCATTTCCACCACTTCCACCACTTCAGCCACGACATGCCCTGAAATATTGGTACAGAGGTGTTGTATTCGCAAACACGTATGCGTGGAGAACACTGGACGCACCGCAATGTTGATCATGCACAAATCAGTTGGCCAGAAGATAAATGTACGGGGCTCGGTGAGAAAACTACGTCCGTTATTGCCTCTATTTTGGCATCTAACATTAAAATATTCACTTAAGCATTTTTTCAAAATATACCATCCGGGGTTCTAGCTTACATAAAACGAAGATTACGCTTTTTTATACGCTGAAATTGCAATTTTTCTGTGATGATCACGAGAGTGAAAGGCATACCGTCCACACTAAACGTTTCGTAAAACGAGCGGCAGCGCTGCAACCGGAAGAAAGTGCTTTGGTATTTACCATGGGCAATGAGACGTAACACAAAGACTGTTTATGAATGGTAAATTGTCAAGGAAGACCTGAAAAGTGCGTCCTAGTGCCTCTGCAAATAGTACTGCAGTAGGAATTCGCCGCTTCCTAAAAGGGAAACATTGCTGTTTCATGATTAAGAAGGAAAAAAAATGTTTGGCGAACCTAACCTTTGACATAAGTGTCTCTTAGTAGCACTCGCCCCTCGCCGTTGTTTAGGTTAAGCGAGCAAACGTCTTTCCTTTGGCGTGATATGCGGGAGAGGAGGCAGGGAGGGTGAGGAAGAAGCGCATTGCTCGCCAACTGGCGTGCGTAACCCTCAAAGCGAGTGGCGCACGAAGCGCACCTTACGTGCTCTCTCCGGTGCTGACGTCAGAGCATCTAACGAGCGCGCACTCACAGCTGTTGCAAGCTAGCGACCGAGCGAGCAAGTGAGCTCCGGGAAAGGAGAAGCGAGAGAGGGAGGGACGCCACATCCGCTCGGCTACGCAGATGTTCAGTTTATGCCAGGCAACTGTTTTTCAATAATTAGCCTTTAAATATCGTGCCACTTTCGTGTGTGTGAAGTCGTTAATGACGTCGCTACTTTCGCTTTGTACTTCACATTTTCAGGAATTTCCCCGCATCCTGGCTCACGTGACGGGTCTATAACATCTGCGATTCTGTGCTTTGGAGTGCGGTAATCAGTGACATCTAACTCTAATTATTTCAGACAACTAAACTTGCAAGTAAATTTCTGTATGGTCTGATATTATATTTATAATGAAACCCATGAATATTGTACTGTACCTTTGTTTCAATTTTTACTGATTTGTTCAGAATTTTGTCCCCGGTCGTCTCATGAGGTGAACCTGAAGTGCTGCGCAAGAAACAAGATTCTCATTCGAAGCTCGTGCCACTACAAATTCGACAGAGACTTAAGATTGCTTACGTGTGGCAATGCGAAAGCAATATACCCTTTTTAGACCTCAGAGCGTCATGAAACCGCTCATTTTATACACTCACGACCATGGCGCCACCTCCTCCCCATTGGATGCTTCGTCACGTGCCCAATAACGAACGCACTAGGCCGCACCGTTAGTCAGCCAGACGGCTTCGACGTGACGTAGGCAATGTAGGCAGACCTCTAGTCACCTGGATCCATGGAACCGCCGTGGAGTCAGGGAAGCCTGCTTGTTTTGCACCTCCGAGGCCTAAGTTTGATTTCAACACAGACCGACATATACCAAATTTTCTCTTTACATCCACGCATTTACTATATTTAGAGAAACCTCCCTGAGAAAGCTGACGTCAATTGGAGCATTTTTGAGCGTTTTTGCTCCTTGCGCCGTTGGCCATCTCTGGTGCCGTTTTTCAGGCAGGCTGAGTGAGTGAGTGAGAAAATTTATTTTGAATCAGAACGATTCGCGTCCGGCGAGTTAGTGGGCATGTTCCTATTGGTGGGCCAGCTATGGGCCCAGCTTGCCGTGTTAATTGAGTTAGTGGGATGGGGCACCAGCCGACGTTACGGCCAAGAGTTCTTGCCTCTCGGCGGCATCCTTGGTCCGCTGGGCTACCCAGAGTTGGTCTTCCAGGCTCGAGCTGAGCAGCGCGGCTTGCGATCGCGTGCGGAGGCTGTCGATGAAGGCTTCGCTCGCATCGTCCTGTATTAGTTCTTGGCATTCCCATAGCATGTGTTCTAGCGTGGCTCTGGTGCCACACACTTTGCATCTATCTGTTCTGCATATGTCTGCATAAATAGCGTGCATTAGTATCGGGCTGTTGTATGATTTGGTTTATAGTTGTCACCACTGGACAGCTTGCGATCTAGTGAGTTGTGGATTGGGTGGTGGATAAGTGCATCTTTGCATCTTGTAATGGTTGGTGATGTCGTTGAACCTGGTCATTCTGCCTTCCCATTCCCGTACTTCGGAGGGCCCTGTCGAGGGGTCTACGTTCGTCGCCACTCGGAAAGTCAGTCCTCGAGCTACGTTGTGTGCCGCCGCGTTAGTGTTGTCCTCTCCCGTTGAGTCGGTTGTGTGGGCTAGTATCCATAGGTTTTGGACGCATCTGTCTTCCTTTGTTGATTTGCCTTTTCTGAGTATGTTTAGCGCCTCAGCTGAGATCCGACCGTTCGTGAAGTTGCGAAGTTGCTTGGAATGGCTGATTATATAGTATACGTTGGTTTGTGCTAGGGTAACGCTATAGGGGCTTCGTCTGCCGTTTCGATGCTTGTCGTGCTTATAGTCAAGCTTGTTGGACATTGCCTGGTGCGACATACTGCTGTGACAAAGCTGCGTTTCTGTTTTTAACGTGCAGCGTCTACAAAGACTCCGTGCTTGTTTCTTCCGTAGTTCTTCGCCATGTTCTTTGCCCTGCTTTTTCTCCTGCCCTCGTGGCGTCATCATCATCATCATCAGCCTAGTTACGCCCACTGCAGGGGAAAGGCCTCTCCCATACTTCTCCAACTACCCAGGTCATGTACTAATTGTGGCCATGTTGTCCCTGCAAACGTCTTAATGTCATCCGCCCACCTAACTTTCTGCAGCCCCCTGCTACGCTTCCCTTCCCTTGGAATCCAGTCCGTAACCCTTAATGACCATCGGTTATCTTCCCTCCTCATTACATGTCCGGCCCATGCTCATTTCTTTTTCTTGATTTCAACTAAGATGTCATTTACCCACGTTTGTTCCCTCACCCAATCTGCTCTTTTCTTATCCCTTAACGTTTCACCCATCATTCTTCTTTCCATAGCTCGTTGCGTCGTCCTCAATTTCAGCAGAACCCTTTTCGTAAGCCTCCTGGTTTCTGCCCCATATGTGAGTACAGGTAACACACAGCTGTTACACACTTTCCTTTTGAGGGATAGTGGCAACCTGCTGTTCATGACTTGAGAATGCCTGCCAACCGCACCACAGCCCATTCTTATTCTTCTGGTTATTTCAGTCTCATGATCCGGATCCGTGGTCACTACCTGCCCTAAGCAAATGTATTCCCATACCACTTCCAGTGCCTCGCTACTTATCGTAAACTGCTGTTCTCTTCCGAGACTGTTAAACATTACTTTATTTTTCTGCAGATTAATTTTCTGACCCACCCTTCTGCTTTGCCTCTCCAGGTCAGTGAGCATGAATTGCAATTGGTCTCCTGAGTTACTAAGCAAGGCAATATCATCAGCGAATCGCAAGTTGCTAAGGTATTCTCCATCAACTTTTATCCCCAATTCTTCCCACTCCAGGTATCTGAATACCTCCTGTAAACATGCTGTGAATAGCATAGGAGGAATCGTGTCTCCCTGTCTGACGCCTTTCTTTATCGGGATTTTGTTGCTTTCTTTGTGGAGGACTACGGTGGCTCTGGAGCCGCTATAGATATCTTCCAGTATTTTTACATGTGGCTCATCTACACCCAGATTCCGTAATGCCTCCATGACTGCTGAGGTTTCGACAGAATCAAACGCTTTCTCCTACTCAATGAAATGTATATATAAGGGTTGGTTATATTCTGCACCTTTCTCTATCACTTGATTGATAGTGTGAATATGGTCTATTGTTGAGTAGCCTTTACTGAATCCTGCCTTGTCCTTTGGTGTACAGAAGTCTAAGGTGTTCCTGATTCAATTTGAGATTACCTTAGTAAATACTTTGTTGACAACGGACAGTAAGCTGATCAGTCTATAATTTTTCAAGTCTTTGGCGTCCCCTTTGTTATGGATTAGGATTATGTCAACGACCTATAGGACAGATCGCGAAGAAACAATTTAATTTTTCATGGCATCCCTTATTCTCGTGAATCATGGGAAGAATCTGAGGCCCCCATCATTAACACGCTAGCAACTATCATCGGCAGTCTACTCGACATAGCAATTGAACGCGCTCATCGTCTCGGTTCCTATTCACCTGATAAATGCCGCCCCATTATAGCAAAATTCAGCAACTACAAAGTAAAGGAAAAGGTGCTTTCCGCGCGTAAGCTCCTAAAAGATAAAGACATCGCGATCTGTGATGACTACTCACCTGCCACCCGCCATATCCGAAGTAAACTGATTTCCTTTGCAAAACAGTTACCGGGCAAACCCCTGTTTCATCTTCGATACAACAAATTAGTTGCAAACAAGAAGCAGTACACGTACGATTCTGTTACAGAGAGCGTGACAGAGTGCACGTCACAACACACGCGTGCTAACACCGAACCGCGTACTGCGCCACCTTATCATCCATAGGGAAGCTCGAGGGGCAGTGGAAGTCACTTATATCCCGTGTCTGTCCTTTTCATTAACATTCGAAGCATCAAGAACAAACGCGACTCATTCACTTCGACAGTCGACACGTTTAACCCAGATATTATTGCACTTACCGAAACTTGGCTGCATACACATATAAGAGACCACGAAATCTTCTCTACCGCACATGGCTTCTCAGTTTATCGCTGCGACCGTACGTTGCGTCAAGGTGGTGATGTTCTTCTGGCAATTAATAAACACCTACTCTCTCAACCCATTACGATTGCTACTAACTTGGAGATAGTCTGGGCAATTATCGAATTAAACTACGTAAAAATTATAATGGGCGTATGTTATCGCGCTCCTACTGACGTTGCCTCCTTTGCTGACGAATTACAAGACACAATCAATATCGTCGTAACACGCTTTCCTTCCTTACGCTTGTTTCTACTGGGTGACTTCAACATTCCAAACATAGTCTGGCATAGTGAACCTATCGTGTTACACCCGTTCTCCGCGTTAGCAAAAGATTTTCTTGAATTGTGCGCACTGTTCTCTTTCAATCAACCGATAACCCAGTCCACCAGAATGACACGACAAGTCGCTAACACCCTTGACCTTCTGTTAACAACACGACACGATTTTATTTCGAACATTACTTACTTACCATCCTTAAGCGATCACTCCCTTATCAAGTTCAACATCAACATTTCACATCCGAAATCAGAAAAAAAGGTCAAGACAATTCACGACTACAAGAAAGCTGACTTTGAATCAATTAACCACGAGCTCTGTATATTGCTTGATACTTTCCTGACTGATTTGGATAACCGCAGTGTTCAATTGAACTGGAATATGTTTGTTACTAAAATTCGTGAATTAACAGGAAAATGTATCCCTACCTACACTCTTTCCTGTAATGATAACGCTCCCTGGTACAACACCCACATTAAGCGCCTTTCAAACAAAAAGAAACGTTCGTACAGACTAGCTAAAACATCTGGAAACGCTCAAAAATGGACAGCTTGCAAACGCGCTACATATAACTACATAACAGCGCTTAAACAAGCTAAAGATAACTTTTTAAATAACACATTGCCATCCATGCTAACTACTGATACGAAAAAGTTCTGGCGCACTATTAACCCAAAACATGACGACGTCATAACCCTTGTTGATAGCAACGATACCGCAATTCCCCCTGCCGATTGCGCATCTGTATTAAATGACGTTTTTGCGCGTAACTTTTCTAAGCACGCTCATGTAACACGCCCAACTACACTATCTTACGACTACGCCGCAATGCACCCTTTAATAATCGAACCCGTTGGCATAGAAAAAATTATCGCCTCATAGAAACTCTCATACGCTCCTGGCTGTGGCTTAATTAACGCTAAGTGTCTAAAAAACACTAGCACATATTGTTCCATTATTCTTGCAAAGATTTTCCAGCAATCACTTGACAAAGGTTCACTGCCAGCTGATTGGAAGGTGGGGAAGGTGATTCCACTCTACAAAACAGGTACTAAACATTCTCCACTGAACTATCGGCATATTTACTTAACCAGTATACTATGCAAAATTATCGAACATGTTCTGTCTTCTCGTATTGCCAACTTCTTAGAAGAAAACTCCTTTATTTCTAAGTTTCAACATGGCTTCCGCAAAACATATTCATGTGACACCCAACTAGTATCATTCACGCATAAACTAAACCTATTGCTTGACCACTCTTCAGTTGCAGATCTAATTTTTTTGGACTTCGCAAAAGCGTTCGATGAAGTGTGCCACAGCTTATTAATCTACAAACTGCAACAACTAAACCTTGACCCTAAAATTCTGTACTGGCTTGACGTTTTCCTCACTAACCGTTCACAGTTCGTTTCAGCTAACGAAGTAACATCTAATCTGAGTCCTGTTCATTCAGGTGTACCACAAGGCTCCGTGCTTGGACCCCTCCTATTTCTCATATATATTAACGACTTACCTTCCTGTGTTTCATCTCAAATTCACCTATTTGCTGACGACTGCGTAATTTACACCGAAATAACTCGCGACCAGGATGTTACCAGGCTTCAAGCTGACCTTAACGCCGTTTCTGCATGGTGCAATTCATGGTTAATGGAACTAAATGTTAACAAGTGTAAATTCATCCGTGTATCTCGAACTACCAGTGAACCACCTGTGTACTCCCTTAATAACGCTCCATTAGAATTGGTAACAACTTACAAGTACCTTGGCCTTCACATCACCTCTGATCTTACTTGGAATACCCACATCACCCATATAATAAGTAACGCTAACAGAATGCTAGGTTACTTACGACTCAACTTTTCCAAAGCACCTTCTTCCTTAAAATTAATCCTCTATAAAACTCTCATACGACCTAAACTTGAGTATGCTGCTTCAATCTGGGATCCAGGTCAAGTGAACCTAATGCACTCACTGGAAATGGTTCAGAATAACTCAACTCGTTTCATTCTTTCTAACTATAATAGAACCGCGAGTATCAGTGCCATGAAATCTAGGCTTAACCTACCGTCCTTGTCATCACGTCGAAAATTGTTCCGTTTGTGCCTTTTTCATAAATTATTTCATCACCCGCTGCTGCGCAACAAAGTTATTTCTCCGCCTCCGTATGTATCACCCAAACTAGACCACATTCATAAGGTCGGCATTTCATTTTGCAGATCCAACGCTTTTTTGCAGTCATTTGTACCACGCACTTCCAATGAGTGGAACCACCTCCTCGCCTCAATAGCCACTATCGCAGATCACCTATTATTCAAGAATGCCATAGCTAGCACTGTATAACTAGGAACCTTTTTTTCTTATTGTTCAACCTGTACTCACAAACGCCTTAGCTAACATTGTATATCTAGGTGCCATTTGTTAAATAGTTCTGTTTATAACATATCTATATACATAATTTTCTGCACTAGTAACTCCTGTTTGTTAAATTTACCCGTTTTGCTTGTAACCACTCCCCTCTAAAATGCCGTAATGGCCCTGAGGGTATTAAAAATAAAAAAAAATAAATGTTAGCGTTCTTCCAAGATACCGGTACGTTCGAGGTCATGAGGCATTGTGTATATAGGGCGGCCAATCTTTCTAGGACAGTGTTCCCACCATCCTTCAACAAATCTCCTGTTACCCGATCCTCCCCAGCTGCCTTCCCCCTTTGCATAGCTCCTAAGGCTTTCTTTACTTCTTCAGGCGTTACCTGTGGGATTTCGAATTCCTCTAGGCTATTCTCTCTTCCACTATCGTCGTGGGGGCCACTGCTACTGTATAAGTCTTTATAGAACTCCTCAGCCACTTGAACTATCTCATCCATATTAGTACTGATATTGCCGGCTTTGTCTCTTAACGCACACATCTGATTCTTGCCTATTCCTAGTTTCTTCTTCACTGCTTTTAGGCTTCCTCCGTTCCTGAGAGCTTGTTCACTTCTATCCATATTATAGTTCCTTATGTCCGCTGTCTTAGGCTTGTTGATTAACTTCGAAAGTTCTACCAGTTCTATTCTAGCTGTAGGGTTAGAGGCTTTCATACATTGGCGTTTCTTGACGAGATCTTTCGTCTCCTGCCATAGCTTACTGGTTTCCTGTCTAACGGCGTTACCACCGACTTCTATTGCGCGCTCCTTAATGATGCCCATAAGATTGTTGCTCACTGCTTCAACACTAAGGTCCTCTTCCTGAGTTAAAGCCGAATACCTGTTCTGTAGCTTGATCCGGAATTCCTCTAGTTTCCCTCTTACCGCTAACTCATTGATTGGCTTCTTGTGTACCAGTTTCTTCCGTTCCCTCCTCAAGTCAAGGCTAATTCAAGTTCTTACCATCCTATGGTCACTGCAGCGTACCTTGCCGAGCACGTCTACATCTTGTATGATGCCAGGGTTCGCGCAGAGTAAGAAGTCGATTTCATTTCTAGTCTCACCATTCGGGCTCCTCCACGTCAACTTTCGGCTAACCCGCTTTCGGAAAAAGGTATTCATTATCCGCATATTTTTCTGTTCTGCAAACTCTACTAATAACTCTCCTCTGCTATTCCTAGAGCCTATGCCATATTCCCCCCTGACTTGTCTCCAGCCTGCTTCTTGCCTACCCTGGCATTGAAGTCGCCCATCAGTATAGTGTATTTTGTTTTGACTTTACCCATCGCCGATTCCACGTCTTCATAAGAACTTTCGACTTCCTGGTCATCGTGACTGCATGTAGGGGCATAGACTTATACCTACCCGCCGTGGTTGCTCAGTGGCTATGGTGTTGGGCTGCTGAGCACGAGGTCGCGGGATCGAATCCCGGCCACGGCGGCCGCATTTCGATGGGGGCGAAATGCGAAAACACCCGTGTGCTTAGATTTAGGTGCACGTTAAAGAACCCCAGGTGGTCAAAATTTCCGGAGTCCTCCACTACGGCGTGCCTCATAATCAGAAAGTGGTTTTGGCACGTAAAACCGCAAATATTATTATTAGACTTATACTACCTACAATTTGTACCTCTTATTATGTTTCACAAGACCTGCCACCCTCTCGTCAATGCTATAGAATTCCTGTATGGTACAAGCTATTTCCTTATTAATCAGGAATCCGACTCCTAGTTCTCGTCTCTCCGCTAAGCCCCGGTAGCACAGTACGTGCCCGCTTTTTAGCACTGTATATGCTTAATTTGTCCTCCTAACCTCACTGAGCCCTATTATATCCCATTTACTACCCTCTAATTCCTCCAATAACACTGCTAGACTCGCCTCACTAGATAACGTTCTAACGTTAAACGTTGCCAGGTTCAGATTCCAATGGCGGCCTGTCCGGAGCCAGGTATTCTCAGCACCCTCTGCTGCGTCACAGATCCGACCGCCGCCGTGGTCAGTTGCTTCGCGGCTGCTGGGGACTGAGGGCCGGGGGTTCGATTGTTGTATTCATATAGGAGGTTGTGGCCAAGTACTGCACCAGGGTGGCCAATCTTGTTCTGGTGAGAGGGTGCGTTACCGGTTCTGGTCACCGGGATCAGGCCGCACTCCACGCCTGTTTGTGCAATTTTCTCAACACACGGTTTTTTTTGTATTTTCCGGTGGAGAATTGCGCGGCACCGGGATTTCAACCACGGTCCTCTTGCAATGGAGGCGAATACTCTACCGTCCCCGCAGGAGTTAAATTAAAAAATTAAATTATGGGGTTTTACGTGACAAAACCACTTTCTGTTTATTAGGCACGCCGTAGTGGAGGACTCCGGAAATTTCGACCACCTGGGGTTCTTTAACGTGCACCTAATTCTAAGTACACGGGTGTTTTCGCATTTCGCCCCCATCGAAATGCGGCCGCCGTGGCCGGGATCCGATCCCGCGACCTCGTGCTCAGCAGTCTAACACCATAACCACTGAGCAACCACGGCGGGTCCCGCAGGAGTTGTACGCCTCATTTAACCTACAGTGGTGCCTTATTTGATCAGTCAAGGTGGACCAATCTGAGCTCGGTTATACCGCACGGATGGCACTCGGCTAGAGAACCTGTTATTTATGACCTGCACATGTGCGGCCATACATAATTGAGGATATATATAATTTTTAGGAGGGTTCCCGTACAGTGATAAAATAAAATACATTGAAAAACAGAAAAAAGGGAAAGAAAGGAAGAGAACCGGTGATTTGAACTCGTTCGTGGTGTACAGGATGCATATTCTTGGGTAAGGGGGTTAGCGTGAGTTTGGCCTGGCCCTTACTTCCTTTCTTTGGGTATGTCCCGTTTGTCTCTATGTTGCGTGTGGTAGCGGATCCCTAATTTATCTAGGATGTGTCTGCCCGCCGTCTTCTTGGAGAGGCGCTAGTATTGCGCTATACGTTCCGCTTCTGTTAGCTCCTCTAGCGTGTTGTGCAGTGCCGATCTAGGAGTTTCGCCGTGCTCGTGCTTAGCATGAGTCCCATCGCTGGTTTGTATATCTTTCGAATCAGGTCGTCTAGCTTCTTCTTTTCTGCTGCGTGTCGTCTGTGGTATGCCACCACATACGTAATCTGACCTATGACGAACGGCTAGATGACTACTCTCATGAC
Organism: Dermacentor variabilis; assembly: GCF_050947875.1. NCBI lineage: Eukaryota > Metazoa > Arthropoda > Arachnida > Ixodida > Ixodidae > Dermacentor > Dermacentor variabilis. The sequence continues at coordinate 85,916,394 of NC_134570.1, read as the reverse complement.
GCTTGCTTCTTTCATTCCCTCGTGCTTGTTGGTGATTCTCTTGATCAATCGCATCGTCTGAGAAACTTTGGCTTCGGTTTTGCGAACAACTTCTCCGTTGGTGTCCTTGGCTTCTATAATCATTGACTACACCCTTTCCTAACACCATGTTAGACCAGTGCCTTCTAGGTTATTTCTGGACTGTTTCAACAACTTCTTGTTGTCTCTGTTCAATCGATCCATCACTACGATCCTTTATCCATAGCGTGATGTCGTCTGCATAGATTGTATGGTTAAGTCCTTCGATTCTTTGTAATATGCCTACGCTGAAGAACTTTTAGGTAATGGGGTATATAATGCTTTCGCACTAAAATGACAATACTGGGAATGTTAATTCTGGCATGGGCCACAGCTTGCGATTGGCTCTCAGTGAGTATGCCAACGATTGTAAAGAATATATTAGGCTTCAATGGATTGCTGTGCCAATAAATTTCTTGAGTGTTTCAGCTACTAACTCTTTTTTTGGGGGGGGGGGGGAGTGAAAGGGTTCCTGAAGCGGTTCGGACAAATTTCGTAGATGCGTAGGGTGCAGCTAGAGTAAAACATTCGTGCCACAACTTGTGTGAAGCCTGTCATATTAAGAGCTACGGACGATTACAAGTTATCTTACTTTATAGCCGTGCTTTTTCTCCTCAACTCGTTCGCCGAGATATACTTTGCCTTCACTGGCTCTGTGTCATCATGGAACGTCGTATCATCTATTTCCGGTCGCTTGGAGCCAGCTCGCGAAGCCTCTCCAGCCTCTCCGCCAGCCACCAGGTAGTCGATTCCAAGTGAGAGCTATCGAAGTGGCGTGTATTGGGAGCATTCCCTCGCTACTCCGACCATGTCCGGTATTCTGGTAACCACAGGCGAGCTGGGCGTTTTGACGGATGCGTGGAGCCGTAAACTAAAGCCCCTCAATATTACTATGGCGGTCATGAAAGAGCTTTAGCGTAGGCGTACGTGAGCGATCTGATCGCTCTGCATGGTCCATCCAACCTCGCGGCGCCGAGATTAACCAGCCAAAATCAGAGCTAATATTTGCTGTAACTAGGTGTAACACATTTTAAACATTCAGAAGAACAACGTGTTCTCGATTGCGCTCCTGCCAAAATTTTACACCAGCAGCAAAGTAGAATAGATGTCGTTACTGCTATATTAGTTTTCTGTTAAGCTCTGTGCCACCAGGTGACTGCACCTTGCCGGCGGCTTACGTTTGCGCCTGCGCTCATACCGGAAAAACGCCCAGTCCCAGTCCCGCTTGCGCTTGCATCTGCATTTCCCGAATACTGGGCACATGTAACACTATTGTTGCAGCAATCCTTCGTTCTGAAGGGATGGCTGCAAAGGCGCAGACGCTGGCGCCGATCGGATAACGACAAGCAGCGCTGCACTCAACTCAACTCGCATGTTTGCCTTGCAGAGGGAGACGATGTCGGAGCTTGAAATGTCGCCGATCGTAATACGTTTGCAGGTCACAACGCAAGTCATCGAGACGAACGCAGACCGCGCACCTCGTGTCAACACAGCGTACATTGTAAGATAAGCAGTCGACTCTTTCTGCGTGCCGGAAGTGCTTAAGTGTAGTGATCAATCGTGCTTGTGCATTTTCTTTCTGTTACCTTCTTTTTTATCGAAACAAATCAACTAACATTCCCACTATTACGAACGACACTCGTTGACCATAAACTTGGAAAAATTGACGATGACGCGCCTAGGGCAGCCAACCGGATAGCTCGCCCTAATTGCGTCATATGGTCAACTCGCGTCATTTAGACAAGGGCGACTTAAAACTCAGATGAGTGGTGGGCTGTGATCGGTAGCGGTGTACATTTTTAAAACTTTATAATAATTAATGCGCTTTACGCGGAACACTTACATGCACCAATTATAGATTTCAAAGGCCTACCCTATAACGACTCAGTACATTTGTAGAAAATTGTTAAGATCGTTTTACGGTCCCTTCAACAACAAAAAAATGACCTGTATATCCTGCGGGATAAAAATTGTCCGCGTTGTCAGACTAGCTAGACATGGTACACATATATCTGAGAGTATTCTGCAGGTACTATGCGCTTCGTATGACATTGCTATGAATTAGTGCCTGCGCTGTGATATTCAATAAGTTATGTACATTCTCTTTCTTTAGGGCGCTAAGTTTTTCTTCTCTTCGAGCGAAAAGAAGACAGGAAATACTTCCATATTGGTAATATTCTTGCCTTTCTTTTTTTTTCCAGCCTTCGGAAACAATCGGTGCTACGAGGCGAGCAAATCAATGTGTTAGATGTACCATGCATATATTACAATAGCCGATTGCAGCAGCTGAGTGACTGTGGTGTTCTGTGATTATTTCCGTTTTAATGGTTTGAATTTCCTCCTTCAATGCGTCAGGTACTTGAACTCTGTCTGTCGTGAGGCTTGAAGTGTAAAAGATGCGAAGTTGTGTGGAGTCTTCTGTAGTTTGAATGTTACGTTGCCATAGTTGCATCCAATCTGCCTGACAAAGAATTGCAGCAATTTTTACTTGAGAAGCCGGCATTTTCACGCTCTCCGTAGTAGGTAAAGGGACTTTTGTTGGTCGGAGGTATTTGAGGTAACAATTGCTCTAAAAAAGCAATTCTTCCGCTCTGCTGATTTCATAAATTGGCTCGGGCTGCATCATGAAAACAGGCACGTGGATACTTTAAATCAACCTGTGGAAGCTTGCCTGGGATGATAAGCTGTCTACCTGGGCGCATCTCAGTTGGGAAGGTCTTAATTGTAGGAAAAGTGTTTCTTGGCCTAAATGCGAGCTTTGAAGACCTTCTAGGCAGCCTGGATGATCCACCATTCAATTCTGTTTGAGAGTGGATAAGGCGGTGAGCAACTGGTGTTTACATGAAACTTAGCATTTTAGGAATGCTATGAATTCTGCTAAGGTAAAATGGGCGCGTTCTCGTACAGCAGGTATGCGGAATATTGCATGGAAATTCCGTGTGTCCTTATGTGTAACCTATTTTGGTTATCTTCTTGTTGCGACTTCAATAAAATTGCCTTGAAGATAACAATTAATGAATTGGCAGATGTCAATCATCAGCAGGCATTTAGCATGAGAAAATGAAAGAAGAAATTGTAAAGTTTTACGCAGTCGCGCTGGCAGCTCTTTAGGAGTCTTGGACTCTCACTGGCTAGATAGACCTCTGTTGTAGATGGTAAATGAATAAGGAAGATAAAATATGGCAAGTCGTTTGACATAAGAGAACTTTATTTTTTTGGCAGGTTCATTGCAGTTTGCTCAGTTATTCTCCTTCTTCTGCGACAAACAAGTTTGTTTATCAGATCAAATTCTTTTTGTCATTGCGCATATTGCACCGCCACCTATTGCACACGAAGACGCACTGGAGATACGCGCTGAACGTTAACACTTGCTGAAAATGGTAACTTTCTGTGTCGTGATGCGTCAGTGCTCCATCTTCGTTTTGTGACGTGGTGATTGTCTCCATAGGTCGAATTCTTTGAAGCTTCCAGTTTGGAATATATCTTGTCGGAACCACACAGCGTGTCGAGTCAGTGTGGGGAGGGAGACAACATTCACCTGTGCAGTGTTACTTGTATAAGATTAGCTCAGCCCTTTCAGTAATAAGTTGGGTTCGTGGCATCATGATCAGAATGTCATAATGGCTTGTTATCGGTACCGACATCCACATGGTGGTCGATTGTGTAACAGCAACAGTGCCCACTCGAGAAAACGACAGTAAAAGTAGTTTTATATTGCCGCGCCAATACTCCGATGAAGAATAAAAAAGAGGTCAACGAGTGTAAGCATGAGCGTTTTGTCAAGACGCAGTGATGAAGAAGTCGCAATTGCGCTCAGTTTTAAAAAACGCGACCCGCCGCTGTGCCTCCTGAATAGCGCTCTACGACCCCTGTTTGTGACAATGCGACACTGGTGGAGGTGCTGGAGCCTGTCACCCCATGCGGGCAACCCCTGTTCAGAGCCGTACACCAAGTCCTGAAGTTCCACCTTTCATAACGACTCCAGTCCACCGTTTCAATCGGCGCCTGCTCGGCGTCAGCCCGGAGCTCCCTCCCATTGCGACTCTCACCGACATGGCTACATCATCGGCACTTCTTACTCCTTCACAGACGGCGCCTGCCCTTTCCCAGGTGACACTTGAACACCCTCCCGTGCCAGACATCTTCCATGGCGATGCTTTTGAATATGTTGAGGAATGGATTGACCAGTACGAATGTGTCACTCTGGTCAATCGCTGGAACGACCAACAAAATGTCGCCCATGCTTATTTCGCGCTTGAAAATAGCGCTCCCACGGAGTACGCGAACAGGGAAGCGAGCTTCCACACAAGGGGCAATTTTCGTCGTCAGCTTCTCTATACATTCTCGAGCTTGGACCGGCCCGAGTATGCGCAACAACTTATGGAAGCTCTGGTACAGAAACCCAACGAAACCGTCGCCATCTATGCGAAAGATATGGCCCATCTGTTTCGCTGAGCTGACCCGGATATGACCGAGGTGAAAAAAGTGTGTCATCTTATGCGAATAATTATGGAACCGCTGTTTGCCGGTCTCCTCTGAAACCCGCCAACAACGGTCGACGAATTCATCAAGGAAGCGACTGTCATCGAGCGGGCACTTCAGCAATGTTGCCGCCACTTCGACCGCCAGCCAAACAACACACCAATTAGCTCCGCAGCTCCAATGGTTGACCACACTTCTTTACGCGACGTGATTCGTGACACCCTGAGTGAAGAGCTGCAAGCCCTTGACACTCCTCCTATGGAGTCGCCGGTCGTTTCTGTTGCTAAATTCGTGGGCCAGGAGTGGCAGCAAGCCTTCTCCTTACCAGCCCCTTGTCCAGAAACACGTCCGCCGACCTATGCCGACATGGTTCGACGTCCTCTCCCTTCGCCTGCGGTAGCAACATTTCAGCCACGGCCCGCTCCCTTGCCGTGGTGGCAACGGGAGTCTGTGAGACGACCTCCAATTTGCCGTACCGACTTGTGGCGCGCGGCCGACTGTCGACCACTCTGCTTCCACTACGGCGAACCAGGCCACCTTGCACGTTAGTGCCCCCATCCTGACGCAGGAGCCGCCCCCTTTTTGCCTGCCGATTCTGTGCACTTCGATGACCGTCGCGTGCCGCGCAGTGATCAGCTGTTGACCAGCCAAGCAGCTTCACCGCGTCGTCACTGGCAATCCCCGTCCCCTGCGCGTTACACTTCTCCAAACCACCAGAGTTTCCCCACTGACGTCGGCCGGGGTTGTCGCTACCCTAGTCCACGCCTGGGAAAGTAACGGCAGTGACCTCCGGGGGGAAGGTTGCCCTGTGTCGAGATGCCAAAAATACCCCCCACACCCGTCATGAAGACGACCTGACGACGACGAGTACTCATGCCGACGACGATGATATGACAACGACAAATACTCAGACCGATGACGTTGCCCATGCCGATCTCAGCATTCTGGTGGATGGACATCACGTCACCGCATTTGACACTGGCGCAGACTTCTCGATTATGTAGCAAGAGCTGGCCGACCGAATTAGGAAAGTAAAGACGCCGTGGACAATGCCCCACATCAGGAGGACCGGTGGTCAGCTAATGACACCAACGGGCACATGCACGGCCCGAAGCCGCATCGATAATTCCAGCTTCGTTGCCGCTTTCGTCATCCTCCCCGACTGCTGCAAAGATCTCATCTTGGGGATGGATTTTCTGCCAGATCACGGCGCAGTCATAAAGATTCCAGAGCGTATGGTGACATTTTCTGCCAGCCCATACGGCGACACGGTGAGTGACGGGCCACATGAGCGTTTGCCAATCTCCGACGGTGTGACCATTCAGCCGCGATCCTGTCGCCTTGTATCTGTATCATGCGCGAAGCCCTACCACGGGGATGTGATCACGGAGCAAATCGTTGCGCTATTGCTAACGCAAGGCGCTTCCATTCCTAGAGTCGTACTCGACATGACTCATGGTCATACGTAAGTCCTTCTCACGAACTTCTGCAACGAACGCCGTCACATCCAGAAGGGTACCGCAATTGCGTACTGCGAGACATCACTCAAGTTAGAGATTGTTTCGCTCTACAAGCAACGACTGCACTCCTTTGTTTGTCGACGTCAGCTTAACCTTGTCGCCTAACGGAGCTGAGACACAAGTTCGAAGGTTGCTTTTCTACTGTGTCAAAGGTAGCACAAATACCACTGACCAAGCACCGTATCATCACGGATCATACTACGCGGCCGATTGGAAAAAATCTCTACCGTGTAGCTCCAAAGGAACGCGAAGAGATTCAAAATCAAGTAGAGAAGATGTTCCAGGATGATGTAATACTGCCTTATAAAAGTAGCTGGGTGTCACCCGATGTCTTCGTCAAAAAGAAAGACGGCAGTTTGCGATTCTGCATCGATTACCGAAAATTAAACCAAGTCACGAAGAAAGACGTCTATCTGCTGCCACGCATCGACGATTAACTGGACAGGCTGCAACATGCACGTTATTTTTCATCAATGCACCTACGAAGCGTGTATTGGCACATCGAGGTCGATGAGAGAGATCGTGAGAAAACTGCCTTCATGATCCCCGATGGCCTTTACAAATTTAAGGTCCTTCCTTTCGGTTTGTCCTCAGCGCCTGCCACTTTTCAGCGTCTAATGGACACCGTACTTTCAGGCCTGAAGTGGCAAATATGCTTGGTCTATTTGACGACGTCATAGTGTTCTCAGCTACATTTGAGAAGCACCTAACCCGGTTACTCACTGTTCTCTAAGCCATCCGCTCGGCTGATCTGACGTTAAAGCCAGAGAAATGTCATCTAGGTCTCAATGAAGTGTGCTTCCTCGGCCACGTCGTCAGACGCGCGGGTGCATGACCTCATCCGGCTAAAATAAATGCTCTGCCAAAGTCTCCCACACCAGGTAGCGAGGCGCTTCTTGGGGCTGTGCGCCTTTTAGCTACGCTTTGTTGCGAATTTTTCATGTATTGCTGCGCCGTTAACACACCTGACACCAGACGATGTTCCCGTTTTGGGGGGGGGGAAATGAGCAAATAGCATTTTGGTGAACCACACCAAGACCTGCAAACGCCTCCTGTTGTGGCGCACTTCGACCAAGATGCACCTACAACACTTCACACTGATGAGAATAATGTTCGTCTGGGGGCCGTACTGGTGCAGTGGCAAGAGGGCTCCGAAAAAGTAATCGCCTACGCTAGCCGAGCTCTCTCTCGTACGGAGGAAAACTACTCAACTACCAAGAAGGAATGCCTCGCCGTTGTGTGGGCGCTTATCAACTTTCGCCCGTACTTCTACCGCCGTTCATCCAAGGTTGTCAGCGATCATCATTCTCTTTGTTGGCTGACTAGCTTAAGATACCCACTAGGCAGGCTGGCGCACTGGAGTCTTAGGCTTTAGAAGTTGGACATGACCATCATTTAGAAATCCGGAAAGAGGCACACCGACGCCGACGGCCTCTCGCGGTCACTAATCGAGTCCGCAGGTAATGATGACGCAGACGATGCATTTTTGAGCGTTAGTTGGCGCCGTCACTATTTCACAGGAGCAGCGCCGCGACCCAGAGCTGCTCTCACCCATTAATTTCTTGGAAGGCCGATGTAAAGACGTTCCGCGGCTTTATGCCAAGGCACTTCCGTGGTTTTGTCTCCGGAACGAAGTTTCATATAAGGAGAACTTTCCTGCCAGGAGCATCATGCACCTGCTTGTCGTACCGGCATTACTTCGAAGAGAACTGCTAAAAGCATGCCACGATGAAACCACCGCAGGCCATCTCGGCTACACGAGAACATTGTCCCGACTCCGATGCAAGTACTAGTGGCCGAAGCTACCCGCTGCTGCAAAACGTCATGTACAAACATGTGCGGACTGCCAAAGAAGCAAAGCGCCTCCCCTCAAGTCCCGAGGTCACTCGCACCCATTCGAGGTACCAGGCCAGCCGTTCGCCCAACTTGAAATGGATTTCCTGGGCCTATTTCCATATTCCACAGCCGGCAACAGAGGGTCGTTGCTGCCACCTATTACCTGACGCGCGACGCGGAGCGGAAAGCTACACAGCGGGGCACAGCAGCAGAAGCAGCTCATTTTTTCATTTAAAACATCGTCATTAGACACGGCGCCCCAAAAGTACTCGTCACAGACAGGGGAACTGCCTTCACTGCCGAACTTCTTGACTCGCTTCTCAAACTCAGTGGTACTATCCACTTGAATACAACCGCTTATCATCCCCGGACGAACGGAATAACCGAGCGTTTTAATAAGACCCTCACAGACGTGCTGTGCATGTATTTCGACATAGAACATAAGAACTCGGATCAGGTTTTGCCTAACGTAACATTCCCCTGCAATACCGCTCAACAGGAAACTACTAGAATGACACCGTCAGCTTGGTCCATGGTCGCGAAACCACGACAACGCTGACAACGCTGGTTGCCATGTTGCCGCACGAGTTTGACGACCTAGCTTCCAGCGTTGACACATTTACTCAACGCACCGAAGAAGCAAGACAGCTTGCCCACCTATGTTTCTGCATTAAACAAGGCCAAGATGCAAAACGGTCCAACGCAGGTCCGTTTTCTACACCCCCGGCGACAAAGTATAAGTCTTGTTACCCATACGTGGTCGTGGGCTCTCCGAAAAACTCCTACGACGGTACTTTGGGTCGTACAGAGTGATCCGCCGCCTGAGCGACGGGAATTACGAGGTCGTTCCCAACAGTGACAATAGCTCTTTCACCGCAAGCACTTACCCGAAGTTGTGTCTCTATTCTGTTGTACTCTGTCCCATTGTCCTATTTGCCCGATTAATTTGCGCATCGGGGCGATGCTTCCTTCAGAGGGACGTAAATGCTGCGCCAGTACTGCGATGAAGACGAGGTCAATAGGTATAGGCATGAGCGTTTTTGTCAAGGCGCACTGAAGAAGAAGTCGCAATTGCGCTCGGTATAAAAAAGGCTAGCCGCCGCTCTGCCTCCTGAATAGCGCTCTACGACCCCTGTTTGCGACGTTGCGACCATATGGGAGTGGTTTTAAGGTGTGTGTTGGAGGGATATAGGGGCAGGTGTTACCCGTAACAACAACCAGAGATTACGAGTAGAATGGTGCACAATACACGGACAAGGCCAGCAAGAACTGCGTGCAGTAGGCTTGAGAGTGCGATGTGCTATTTACATAGCTTTAGTTATGCGAAATTTGATATGCTTATTCTAGAGTATCAATTATCATCAAAGCATTGCACAAAGCACAAAAAACAGCCAAATTAAGATGTTTTTGTCAAGTTCCTTTTAACGTGGTTATCGTATATGGGCTATGAAAAGAGCCATTAGGTATTAAGAACATAAAACTACGTTCGTGTGCGTTTTGACAGCAGCAGTGTCATTCAAGTTTTGAAATAATCAAGCCTGCATGCAGTCGGAAAAAAAGCAATCAGCCGTTGTGCCCAGGATGCATGAGCACTTTCGTTGTGAACATCGGAATCTGCCACAGTCCTAAATGATAAACTAAAGGCAGTCGTTGAAAGCTGAACAGAGATGCAAACGCACTTGTGAGCTTTCTGTATAATGGATTCGCTTGTTTCGGTCTTTCAAAATATGATTCGGCGGCGGCATTCACTAAGTTGCGCCCTTCGTATGCAATTTGTTAGCCGATAAGTGCTTACACTAAGTATGAGTGCTACCAAAGTGGTGGCGCATATAGCTTGCCGCGTGTTTTGAAGACGAAAAATAAAGGAAAACTTGAATTATACGACAAGGTATAAAAGAATGGTAGTTTCGTAGTCGCGGTATGTCATGATATTGATTGAGGCGCGTATAGATGAGGCTGTCCTCTGACCCCCAATTGCTGTTTGCCGCTTTTTGCTGGTTTCCGTTTTTTGGCGTGTGCTCACGACCGTGTTCGGGTGCTTGCTGCTCCCTCAGATCAATTGCTGTGCGGACGTCAGTTAATGAACCTCTCGTTCACTAAAATCTGCATGGTTGCTGAACCAAGGTGTCCACATAAGGTGACTGTTCGTAACTTAGCAATGTACGTTGTTGGGTGAGTCGGTACATATTTACAGAATGGAAGAGCACCAAAGTGCATGTACGAGGCAGCACATGTCCTGTTGCCTTTCTCTTCCTTGAGAAATGTTGTGCTCTTTCCTGCCGTTTAGAAAACTTGATAGTAACTTCAAGAAATGTGTGACTAGAGCAAAACTTGTGTTGCCCCAAAAAAAGGTGTGTCAGAAAACAACGCACAGTGAGAGGACCTGTCCCTATGCCTATCACAGTCTTCTTGTGTGTGCTTTTCTAAGTAAATAAGCACTGCCCTGTCTACTGTAATTACAAAGTCTACATAGCCTTTCGGCAGCATATTTCAGGCATAAAGCGGAGAGACGGACACATTCACGCCAATTTGCCAAATGAAAAGTTTAGAAACGGAGAGTCATTTCACTGGCTGCTCAAGTTTATAAGGTTTATTGAGGCGTGGCTCGCGCTAGGTGTCTGTAATTTTAATGTATGGTTTTTACTTACACAAAAATAGGCCTTTTACCGCTCATTTCAATCCATGTGAGAACCCAACGCGTGAATACAGCTTTATTGTATCACCTGCATCGCGCAGAGCTCACCGACAGTATGTTCCAGCCTATGGTGTCGCATAGATTATGAGTACTCTAGTTTGACGTTTGCGCTCATCAGATTCAATACCGCATGTTAACCTATAGTAGTAGCCTCTACTAGCATATAACAGATATACTAGCCGTAGAAAGCCTACAGTGCGTGGAAGAGCCATCTCGTCGACATAAAAAATGCGGCAAATAAAGAGACGACTGTATTACGGCGCCAAAATTTAATCCTTTATGACCTGCGAAAATATGCCACATCTCTTTCCCCCAAACGCAATCATGTGGACTTCTTCGCGCAGTCTACGCGATGGAAGCGGGGTACTAAATCATATTTCAAGTGTAAGCTAAAGGAGTACGAAGACTGGGCAGTTTCACTCGAAGCGCGAAGCACTGGAAGCAATAGCAACGGTTAGCTTCGCGCTTAAGAAATTCAGACGGAGTTAGTGCGACGATTAGTGCTGTCACTGGCGTTGCTGGTGTCGTACGTCAATTACACTCAACCTCTATGGAGAAGAAGATGGTGAAGCAGAACAAGGAACTTTCTTAGGTGAAAGAGGTGCTTGGCACCCTTATTACAGCGCCCCAATGGCCACTACCACCGCTCATGCTCATTAATAAGGGCCAGAGTGACATGAAACTCAGAACGACTGTGCATTGCTTTCCACACCACATAGGTTGGTTAGGGCGAGGCGCAGGAAAGGAGACCGAAGGAAAACCTTCATAATTTGAACCTTGAAGTGCATGCTGTCCATTTCGCCTCGGAGCACTCTTGATTTAGTTTCCTTTGGTAGCAACGAGCAAATTCTTTTGTCTAGGTGTTATCGTGGAGATAACCTGAAAAAAATGCGGTCTAACACAGTGGCAAAAACAGCATGGTGGTACCGTTCCGCCGTTAGGTAGTACCAGATGTACCACTCTAATCGCGTGGCGTATTAAGCGGGAGCCGCTCTCATTATTTCTAAGGGGTATCTGGCGTTTTGAGACACTGCGTCTCTGCTGAAAGGCGCATACGCTGTCCTACGGCACGCTTCGATCAGAGGCAGTCACAGGCGCTGCAGCAAGCTCCGAACTGATCCTTGAGGAAGTGACCCTTGAAGTACTGGTTGGCTCCCGCGTACGCGTAAGGAACGGTGATAAGATGAGCGCCACCCATAACAGATCACAGAACATGCTAACGCAATATAGCCAACTTGAAATTCATGCTAATACATTTTTCGACAATAACCATGGTTTGCGCCTGAAGATGTGTTGCCCTACGGTATGGTATGTTACACAGATGCTCAAAAACCCCTAGTGTTTGTGCGCACTGTGCTCATAACAAGAGTGAAAGGCAGAATGCTACCCAGCTCGATCCGTCGTAGAGTCATTTGAGCGGAGCACGCGGGTGCGTTCCATTGGCTCCTGTATCTTGTACCGAAGGGCACGGCGCATCTGTCGCTTCTCTGGGCACCGTCTACCCATCCAGTCATGGGCCGCGCATGCTCGTAGAAACCGTAGAGAGGACGAGAGCGCTCACGGTTGTGCCAATGGCGAAAAAACCCTTCTTTTGGGCCCTAAGCACTGTTTTAAGCCTAACATAAAACCCGCGGACGTATTAAGCATACCGCGCTGCATCACCAGGTTCCTCCCGTAAGAAGAACGTTCACGCTGTATTTCAGTTTGCATTGCAAGCATTCAACAATAAAATTCTTATTTTAATATGTCTGACCCTGTGCGACCGTTAGTTAATTACCTTGTAGAGTATAAATTTAGACGAGTAATATCTGACAGGGAAGGTTATTTCGTAATTATACCAGATGACATGTTTTCAGAAAAAGCGATTTCAGCCATAGAAAAGAATTTACACCCGATAAAACTCAAGCCCTCGGCAGCTAAGCAACGCGCGGTCGACCTCCTGTTAAGACATAATCTTGATATCTTTGTCTATAATGACAGTAAAGAAAAATCCCTCACATTAGAAAATTTTTTCTCGGCGAAGACCCTTAAGCAAGAAATTTTTTTTCGTGCTATAGTGTCAGAGAAAGGGACGTAGCAGGTCTGTGTCGCTAGTTGCCGACAGAAATGCTTAGCTTCACTAGTTTTTTTCAGACCCCTTTTGCTTGCGTAATTCTCAAGCACTATTTCAGTATTTGGTGATTTGGTGAGTATTTGGAAATCCTGGTGATTGTACAGCTTTTAGTATGGATATCGAAGACCTGTATTACTCCTTGCCGCATGACGAGTTGCTAAATTCCGTAAATGAGTCCATTAAAGAACTAGTGCAAGAGTCAGCTTTTATTGACAAATGCGGTGTTTCCACGGGAGCGTTTCGGAAAATTCTTTCAATGTACATAAAGTCGACGCTGATTAGGTGGAGAGATGGCGTGTTTCTGCAAAAATCAGGCATTTGTATTGGCTCAAAAGTTGCTGCTATACTTAGCGATATTTACCTGAGTGAGGTTGACATTTGCTTAGAGAAAGCCTTAGGTGATTGCGTTATCAAGATATTTCGTTACGTTGATGATTACCTGATTTTCTGCAATAGGGAAGAATTCAATTCCGCTGCTACTTTAGAAAGTGAGCAATTTAATCTTTGTGGAGGAGGACTAAAGTTTACCAAGGAATTTCCTCAGAGCCGCATACTTCAGTTTCTAGACATTTCCTTGGTCTTCGAACAAAATCACGTTTGTTCGCAGTACTCCCCACGATCTTCGAAGCCGTTGTTACCCATTCAATCAAAGCATTCCAAAGTAGTAAAAAACGGAATTGCCATGTCGTGCCTTAATTCTTATCTCACCAGATTCTGCATACACAAAATGGACGCCAGTTTTAATGAACAGGTCCGGTGCCTCTTAAAAACAGGATTGCCTAGCGTAATAGTGGCCACTGTGGCTGAACGCCTTAAGAAGTCGGTTTCGAGGGGGATGGACGTGGTTACAGAAAGCAGTAACAGCCAAAAAAAGGAAGAGTAGCAGGTATTCCGTACATTCATTCAGTATCGCACAGGCTTAAAAAAGTTGCAAGTAGATACAATGTTAATGCTGCTTTCACTGCTCCGAATAAGCTAGGTAAGATATTCGCTGCCGTACAGAAGAAAAAGGAGCAGGTAAAAGGCAGAAAAGAACAGATATTTGTCCAGTGAAGCACAATAAGAACCACAGTTTTTGACTGTCGTATGGGTATGGTTTATAACGTTCCATTTAGCTGTGGTCAGTTCTACGTAGGGCAAACGGGGCGGTGTATCAATCACAGGCTAATGGAACATAAAAGGTCGTTAACCGGTGGATCGCCTTCTAATCTTTCCATTCATTGCGAAGATTGTAACTGCACGCCAGTGTCAGATGAATGTGTCATATTGTACAGGCACAAGAATTAAGATACGCGTCTTATGGTAGAGGCACGGTATATCTATAATGGTGGAAGTGCGTGCGCGAGTCAACCTTCGACTACTTTTCATAAGGAAGAGATTAGGTGCCTTTACAGCTATCTCTCCCGTAGACTGGCACATGCACCCAACTGACACGTGGTGATACCATTCTAGAGCTCACGCAGGTGAGTTTTGTGTCGTTATTTTTTTCGCCTCAGTGCTCCCTTCAGTTGATAGTCGGCGTTCGTGTTGTCCACTTCTCTTGTCTTGTGTCCTGTCTGCACGCCTCACCTTTCTTTCTTGCATAATGAATCCTTACCAATTAGCTCAGCTTTCTGTCGTTCTAAACGGGGACAAGTTTGCACAATTGCTAACGCAATGAAGTTTCTTTTTTGCAACTTTCAACCTGCAGCCCCTTTGACTGAGCGTCGTTTTTCTAGCGTTTCCTCACGCCTAAGTTTTGCGTGCTGTGTTAAATATAGGCTTTCTTGCTTTCACACCCGATTCTTGGGCGGTGGCCGTGCCTTGAAAGCAACCAGGGAGAATTGAGGGCGCTAACATGTACTAACAATCCGCGATTTCATCATGTCCGGTCTGTCCGCACATTTGCATTAAAACATTGAATACGGGCTGGACTATCACCAAAGAACCGCAAATACGAGCCTGTAAACTAGTCTTGTGGTTCAAAGTAAAGAAGTACGTTGAAGAAAATTGAACAGGGAAACATCAAGCAGTAACAAGAATGTAGTCGTCAGAGCGCGGCTGCCACCACTACCTCTGTTTAACATTTGTTTAGTAGACGGCATATGGACTTGCATTTGCTTAGCGATATACTCATAACTGTCGCACTTGTTCCATTTTGGTGACATGATAGACTAAACACGTGCAACATTCACGATGTTTCTCAATAGAAAACAAAAATATAATAAAAGGTTGATATTATCTGCGATTCTCGACTAGAAACCATCGTTGACTCTCCCCGCTATGTTTATTTGTGTTATATGGAACCGTGAAACACGGTACAATTTTCCGCAGCCTTAGGAATTTCTTATTCGCAAACGCCTATAAATAGGTTCTTAAGTGAGATTACGAAATTAAAAAAATCCTTTCGGCTTGACAGACGGACAGATAACAGCAAGGTCATTTTCATTATGCCTCATATATGCGTGCGATTTAGTATCAGCGTCTGCAGCCAGTAAAAACATGGCATAGGCTGTCATCTGCTCTTCTTGAGCGGGTTGTCTGTTTGGATGTGGGCTGCGTAACGGAACATTTACATTGCACAGGAAATGTTGTATTCCATTTTTTACGAACAAATGCCAAATAACACCCACTCACGTGGATGCCAGGTAATAAGCGTGATGATAATTTGGTCACATATGCAAAGCGACAAAGCTTCCATGGTGTCCGCGGTGTAAACATTTTCAGCTCAAAAATTGAAATTGTCCTTAAATAACTTTCCTAAAGACACGAAAAGTGGTCAAACAAAATTTTAAGGTCTAAACTGCGAAAACTCAGTTGTACCGTTGTCGTTGCGCAAGGTAGTAAAATATATGAATATTTTCAACTATACTTACGCGAACATGATCACAATTGCGACTGTGAGAAATATAAAGGCAAGAGCCTTGAATGCAAACATCTTGCTCTTTGATGAGGCAAACGCTTTCTCCCGTGCCACATCCAGGTAGCCCTATTTTATACGCAAGAACAACGTGTACCTTCACTAACGCAACTGCAGGCAGATGAAGGAGGAGCAAGAGAGATTGGCCAACCGCGCGTACAACAATTGCAGTCGTCGCAAGAGCTTTTTTTTAATGTAAAGGTTCGTTTAAAACTAGACCATCTGATATTTAATCACAATAAGGAGTTCACATTGGTGAAAGGCGAAGATCAGTGGAGGAAAGGAGGCAGGGACGAAAAACAAGTTTGGAAGCTGGTATATTCACTTAATTTGAGGTCATCTGGCTTCGGGGCTTTTCGTGTACAACAAAAATAAGCCGTATTTGATATGAACAATAGGAAAGCTACGCTGGGGCTGCAGCTACGAAGAATGCGAGTGATCTGCTCAAGAATTATTACTCTCTTTTGTTTGTGCGCAATGGCAGCTGAAACTATTTCAAGAAAAGAAATTCCTAACGACACGCAATTGCATCATTCGCAGATGGTGCTATCTGGAGAGTGAAATGTAAATATAATTTTCACACCAATAATTAAACTGCTTGGCATGTACATGATGAAGCAGCGCCAACTCTTTACACTGAAACAACGATATACATATAGAATTATGTTGCGTTGAGTTCTCACACTCAGCGCAATATAATCATGAATGTGTACCAAGTCGCTTTATTAACCATGACATACATTCCACAAAAAGCGTAATGGCTAAATCGAAGCAATCTTCATAGCAATCTGCTGGCGCACATTTGCAAAAATTAAGGCGGTAATATAAACGTCATATATATAGGTCGAGTGAACTCTTGCGCAACATGTTGCAATGTGGTGCACGCGGTTGAAATCATGAATCAGTGAACTCAAAGAGGTAGCACACTTCTCCCGCATTTACCGTTAAAGCGCCACTCAAATTTTGATTTTTTAAACGCGATTGTGCATAATGTTTGGCTGAGCAAACAATAGGTGTGCATGTTACGCTAACACTGTGCCAAAGTGAAAAACAGTTTTAGAAGCCTTGTCATAAGAGCAATGTTTCAATAAAAGCATGTCGTCTGCGGTTTACATGAAGTCCAGTAACCGTCACTGTTAATGACGGGGAATACGCGAGTAGTGATAGACGCTTATGAAATTAAGTTACTTTATCTTGGTGTGCCAAAATCACGATAAGATTATAAGGTGCGCTGTAGTGGAAGACTCCAGAATAAGTTTCACCGCCTGCGATTCTTCACAGTGCCCAAAACCTAAAGCTAAGTTCGGTCCTAGGTTTACTAGTCGCCCTGCGCAGCTGATTTCGCCTATAGATGACGGCTGCAGGTGTGCGGGTGAAGATGCATTGCTCAAGCGGCCGAAGAGCGCAATGATGTCGGGGAACTGGAACACTTCCGTCACGTTTTCTCTTTGGTGCTTCACTTGTAAATAGTAATCCTGGCTTTTGACAGGTGGCATAAATATTAGGTCAACAAACTATGCGGTGCTATTTGCCGTTCCAGATGTTCCTTGAAAGATATTATGAGACGAAGGCTAAAGTATTATGAAGGATAAGCTGAGGGCGATGCGGAGGAGAAGAGTACCAATTTTTTAACCTATATGAAGTACGCTTAAATTAAAAAGAAATAGTAGGAGGAAAAGAAAAACGCCCTCTCATCAGGACCACTTCTGAACACTGATAACTTTTAAATGTTTTGCTTTGTAATCCACTCCGCAAAGAAACATCGACATAACTATAAGTCGGCTGCATTTTCATCTGTGACCTACGTAAATGTTTCCCGATTTTGGCACATAAAATAGAATGGGTGTGGGATATTCTTCTACAAATATATTGCTTGTTATTGTGCACTGCAACTCAGGGAACTAAGCTTACCTCGACTGATCGCGAATGCAAAAAAGTTAAATAAAGGTCTTCGCTGAGTTAAGTACTGGCATTAAAACATAAAATGAAATTGATGGGCATTGACAATTCGAATTCCAATATATCATTGCTGCAAGCCACATAAAGCTACTGATAAACGATTCACTAAGCGAGCTCACAATGACATGAGTTCAAAAAATTTGAATCTTTTTTTCATGGATGCCACGTCACTATGTGTTTGAATTATATATAAAATAACCCAATAAAACTATTAAGCAATTCTGCGTAGTTGGTGCGAACGCACGGATATGATCTTTCATTTACGGGGCACGAATGCCTAACATATATTTTAATATCTTTAAAACCTTCCCAATATAGTATCGGCTGAATAATTAAGAAGCAAACTGGTTCCTAGCGAAGAACTCATCACGGCTGTGTCCGATGGTCAGAGAGGCTTCCCAGTGATGAACATTTGCTCAGGACATGCAAGACGCACTTGTTCTGAATATAGTATTTAGGTCGAATTTGAAAATGACACGGTATCCCACCCTATCCATGGATATAGTCAAACCATACCGTATATTCGACTTCTCCAGAGTTTACTTTTTATTTTTCGTACCTACCGCTAGCGATTCGCAAATCCAGATTTACAAACCTCACGAAATTATGCACTGGGACGCGCTACTACTTTTTTATGGAACTCACCAAAACAACAGGGACCACGTACAAATCACAGTTATTCTACGTCATGTCAGTAGCTGTACCCATATAAGCAGTGGTGCTGATCCGAGAAGCTTTTGTAAATGGAGCGAATAAGCACTAGCTTGTAAAGAGTGGGCACTAGAGTGGGCATGCGAGCAGCACTAGTTGCACTATGCCTCATGGGCAACTTTTCTTCGCTCCACAGATTTTCCTGATGCTGGCTCTTGTTTCACCTTCTGCGCCCATCCAAACGTGCCCTACCATGGGCGAACGCGTCGATGCTGTCCAAGATCAAGAGGCCGTCACCGGCACGTGTGGCCTCCATAATCTTCCATCCTTCCTGGATGTACCGCTAGATGGACACTGCATCGTTTCTGGGACGACGTCATGGGCTGTTTCACCGCCCTTTCCCAGCCCCTTCATAAGCAGCTTGCTGATGAAGTACTCCTTCAGTGGGCATGCGAGCAGCACTAGTTGCACTATGCCTCATGCGCAACTTTTCTTTGCTCCACAGATTTTCCTGATGCTGGCTCTTGTTTCACCTTCTGCGCCCATCCAAACGTGCCCTACCATGGGCGAACGCGTCGATGCTGTCCAAGATCAAGAGGCCGTCACCGGCACGTGTGGCCTCCATAATCTTCCATCCTTCCTGGATGTACCGCTAGATGGACACTGCATCGTTTCTGGGACGACGTCATGGGCTGTTTCACCGCCCTTTCCCAGCCCCTTCATAAGCAGCTTGCTGATGAACTACTCCTTCAGTGGGCATGCGAGCAATACTAGTTGCACTATGCCTCATGCGCAACTTTTCTTTGCTCCACAGATTTTCCTGATGCTGGCTCTTGTTTCACCTTCTGCGCCCATCCAAACGTGCCCTACCATGGGCGAACGCGTCGATGCTGTCCAAGATCAAGAGGCCGTCACCGGCACGTGTGGCCTCCATAATCTTCCATCCTTCCTGGATGTACCGCTAGATGGACACTGCATCGTTTCTGGGACGACGTCATGGGCTGTTTCACCGCCCTTTCCCAGCCCCTTCATAAGCAGCTTGCTGATGAAGTACTCCTTCAGTGGGCATGCGAGCAGCACTAGTTGCACTATGCCTCATGCGCAACTTTTCTTTGCTCCACAGATTTTCCTGATGCTGGCTCTTGTTTCACCTTCTGCGCCCATCCAAACGTGCCCTACCATGGGCGAACGCGTCGATGCTGTCCAAGATCAAGAGGCCGTCACCGGCACGTGTGGCCTCCATAATCTTCCATCCTTCCTGGATGTACCGCTAGATGGACACTGCATCGTTTCTGGGACGACGTCATGGGCTGTTTCACCGCCCTTTCCCAGCCCCTTCATAAGCAGCTTGCTGATGAAGTACTCCTTCAGTGGGCATGCGAGCAGCACTAGTTGCACTATGCCTCATGCGCAACTTTTCTTTGCTCCACAGATTTTCCTGATGCTGGCTCTTGTTTCACCTTCTGCGCCCATCCAAACGTGCCCTACCATGGGCGAACGCGTCGATGCTGTCCAAGATCAAGAGGCCGTCACCGGCACGTGTGGCCTCCATTATCTTCCATCCTTCCTGGATGTACCGCTAGATGGACACTGCATCGTTTCTGGGACGACGTCACGGGCTGTTTCACCGCCCTTTCCCAGCCCCTTCATAAGCAGCTTGCTGATGAAGTACTCCTTCAGTGGGCATGCGAGCAGCACTAGTTGCACTATGCCTCATACGCAACTTTTCTTTGCTCCACAGATTTTCCTGATGCTGGCTCTTGTTTCACCTTCTGCGCCCATCCAAACGTGCCCTACCATGGGCGAACGCGTCGATGCTGTCCAAGATCAAGAGGCCGTCACCGGCACGTGTGGCCTCCATAATCTTCCATCCTTCCTGGATGTACCGCTAGATGGACACTGCATCGTTTCTGGGACGACGTCATGGGCTGTTTCACCGCCCTTTCCCAGCCCCTTCATAAGCAGCTTGCTGATGAAGTACTCCTTCAGTGGGCATGCGAGCAGCACTAGTTGCACTATGCCTCATGCGCAACTTTTCTTTGCTCCACAGATTTTCCTGATGCTGGCTCTTGTTTCACCTTCTGCGCCCATCCAAACGTGCCCTACCATGGGCGAACGCGTCGATGCTGTCCAAGATCAAGAGGCCGTCACCGGCACGTGTGGCCTCCATAATCTTCCATCCTTCCTGGATGTACCGCTAGATGGACACTGCATCGTTTCTGGGACGACGTCATGGGCTGTTTCACCGCCCTTTCCCAGCCCCTTCATAAGCAGCTTGCTGATGAAGTACTCCTTCAGTGGGCATGCGAGCAGCACTAGTTGCACTATGCCTCATGCGCAACTTTTCTTTGCTCCACAGATTTTCCTGATGCTGGCTCTTGTTTCACCTTCTGCGCCCATCCAAACGTGCCCTACCATGGGCGAACGCGTCGATGCTGTCCAAGATCAAGAGGCCGTCACCGGCACGTGTGGCCTCCATAATCTTCCATCCTTCCTGGATGTACCGCTAGATGGACACTGCATCGTTTCTGGGACGACGTCACGGGCTGTTTCACCGCCCTTTCCCAGCCCCTTCATAAGCAGCTTGCTGATGAAGTACTCCTTCAGTGGGCATGCGAGCAGCACTAGTTGCACTATGCCTCATACGCAACTTTTCTTTGCTCCACAGATTTTCCTGATGCTGGCTCTTGTTTCACCTTCTGCGCCCATCCAAACGTGCCCTACCATGGGCGAACGCGTCGATGCTGTCCAAGATCAAGAGGCCGTCACCGGCACGTGTGGCCTCCATAATCTTCCATCCTTCCTGGATGTACCGCTAGATGGACACTGCATCGTTTCTGGGACGACGTCATGGGCTGTTTCACCGCCCTTTCCCAGCCCCTTCATAAGCAGCTTGCTGATGAAGTACTCCTTCAGTGGGCATGCGAGCAGCACTAGTTGCACTATGCCTCATGCGCAACTTTTCCTTGCTCCACAGATTTTCCTGATGCTGGCTCTTGTTTCACCTTCTGCGCCCATCCAAACGTGCCCTACCATGGGCGAACGCGTCGATGCTGTCCAAGATCAAGAGGCCGTCACCGGCACGTGTGGCCTCCATAATCTTCCATCCTTCCTGGATGTACCGCTAGATGGACACTGCATCGTTTCTGGGACGACGTCATGGGCTGTTTCACCGCCCTTTCCCAGCCCCTTCATAAGCAGCTTGCTGATGAAGTACTCCTTCAGTGGGCATGCGAGCAGCACTAGTTGCACTATGCCTCATGCGCAACTTTTCTTTGCTCCACAGATTTTCCTGATGCTGGCTCTTGTTTCACCTTCTGCGCCCATCCAAACGTGCCCTACCATGGGCGAACGCGTCGATGCTGTCCAAGATCAAGAGGCCGTCACCGGCACGTGTGGCCTCCATAATCTTCCATCCTTCCTGGATGTACCGCTAGATGGACACTGCATCGTTTCTGGGACGACGTCACGGGCTGTTTCACCGCCCTTTCCCAGCCCCTTCATAAGCAGCTTGCTGATGAAGTACTCCTTCAGTGGGCATGCGAGCAGCACTAGTTGCACTATGCCTCATACGCAACTTTTCTTCGCTCCACAGATTCTCCTGATGCTGGCTCTTGTTTCACCTTCTGCGCCCATCCAAACGTGCCCTACCATGGGCGAACGCGTCGATGCTGTCCAAGATCAAGAGGCCGTCACCGGCACGTGTGGCCTCCATAATCTTCCATCCTTCCTGGATGTACCGCTAGATGGACACTGCATCGTTTCTGGGACGACGTCATGGGCTGTTTCACCGCCCTTTCCCAGCCCCTTCATAAGCAGCTTGCTGATGAAGTACTCCTTCAGTGGGCATGCGAGCAGCACTAGTTGCACTATGCCTCATGCGCAACTTTTCTTCGCTCCACAGATTTTCCTGATGCTGGCTCTTGTTTCACCTTCTGCGCCCATCCAAACGTGCCCTACCATGGGCGAACGCGTCGATGCTGTCCAAGATCAAGAGGGCGTCACCGGCACGTGTGGCCTCCATAATCTTCCATCCTTCCTGGATGTACCGCTAGATGGACACTGCATCGTTTCTGAGACGACGTCACGGGCTGTTTCACCGCCCTTTCCCAGCCCCTTCATAAGCAGCTTGCTGATGAAGTACTCCTTCAGTGGGCATGCGAGCAGCACTAGTTGCACTATGCCTCATGCGCAACTTTTCTTCGCTCCACAGATTTTCCTGATGCTGGCTCTTGTTTCACCTTCTGCGCCCATCCAAACGTGCCCTACCATGGGCGAACGCGTCGATGCTGTCCAAGATCAAGAGGCCGTCACCGGCACGTGTGGCCTCCATAATCTTCCATCCTTCCTGGATGTACCGCTAGATGGACACTGCATCGTTTCTGGGACGACGTCATGGGCTGTTTCACCGCCCTTTCCCAGCCCCTTCATAAGCAGCTTGCTGATGAACTACTCCTTCAGTGGGCATGCGAGCAATACTAGTTGCACTATGCCTCATGCGCAACTTTTCTTCGCTCCACAGATTTTCCTGATGCTGGCTCTTGTTTCACCTTCTGCGCCCATCCAAACGTGCCCTACCATGGGCGAACGCGTCGATGCTGTCCAAGATCAAGAGGCCGTCACCGGCACGTGTGGCCTCCATAATCTTCCATCCTTCCTGGATGTACCGCTAGATGGACACTGCATCGTTTCTGGGACGACGTCATGGGCTGTTTCACCGCCCTTTCCCAGCCCCTTCATAAGCAGCTTGCTGATGAAGTACTCCTTCAGTGGGCATGCGAGCAGCACTAGTTGCACTATGCCTCATGCGCAACTTTTCTTTGCTCCACAGATTTTCCTGATGCTGGCTCTTGTTTCACCTTCTGCGCCCATCCAAACGTGCCCTACCATGGGCGAACGCGTCGATGCTGTCCAAGATCAAGAGGCCGTCACCGGCACGTGTGGCCTCCATAATCTTCCATCCTTCCTGGATGTACCGCTAGATGGACACTGCATCGTTTCTGGGACGACGTCATGGGCTGTTTCACCGCCCTTTCCCAGCCCCTTCATAAGCAGCTTGCTGATGAAGTACTCCTTCAGTGGGCATGCGAGCAGCACTAGTTGCACTATGCCTCATGCGCAACTTTTCTTCACTCCACAGATTTTCCTGATGCTGGCTCTTGTTTCACCTTCTGCGCCCATCCAAACGTGCCCTACCATGGGCGAACGCGTCGATGCTGTCCAAGATCAAGAGGCCGTCACCGGCACGTGTGGCCTCCATAATCTTCCATCCTTCCTGGATGTACCGCTAGATGGACACTGCATCGTTTCTGGGACGACGTCATGGGCTGTTTCACCGCCCTTTCCCAGCCCCTTCATAAGCAGCTTGCTGATGAAGTACTCCTTCAGTGGGCATGCGAGCAGCACTAGTTGCACTATGCCTCATGCGCAACTTTTCTTCGCTCCACAGATTTTCCTGATGCTGGCTCTTGTTTCACCTTCTGCGCCCATCCAAACGTGCCCTACCATGGGCGAACGCGTCGATGCTGTCCAAGATCAAGAGGGCGTCACCGGCACGTGTGGCCTCCATAATCTTCCATCCTTCCTGGATGTACCGCTAGATGGACACTGCATCGTTTCTGGGACGACGTCATGGGCTGTTTCACCGCCCTTTCCCAGCCCCTTCATAAGCAGCTTGCTGATGAAGTACTCCTTCAGTGGGCATGCGAGCAGCACTAGTTGCACTATGCCTCATGCGCAACTTTTCTTCGCTCCACAGATTTTCCTGATGCTGGCTCTTGTTTCACCTTCTGCGCCCATCCAAACGTGCCCTACCATGGGCGAACGCGTCGATGCTGTCCAAGATCAAGAGGCCGTCACCGGCACGTGTGGCCTCCATAATCTTGCATCCTTCCTGGATGTACCGCTAGATGGACACTGCATCGTTTCTGGGACGACGTCACGGGCTGTTTCACCGCCCTTTCCCAGCCCCTTCATAAGCAGCTTGCTGATGAACTACTCCTTCAGTGGGCATGCGAGCAGCACTAGTTGCACTATGCCTCATGCGCAACTTTTCTTCGCTCCACAGGTGCGGAACAATTTGACCCTGTATGCTAAACGGAGTGATAATCGCTCACTTTTGCTGCTCCCATGCCCACTTGTCTTATATGCTACTATGTGTGATTGCTGCGACGTGGCGCTGTTGTTGTTGCAATGCGGTGATGTCGAGGAAAACCCGGGGCCTCCAAGGGTGCAGAGGTCGGCTCAAGATGACTCTGCGTCGAGTAGTCTTCCCGAGTCCCAGTCGGATCAAATGCGTACAGTGCTATTAATGCTAAAGGACATAAAGAAGTCGACAGTCGAGCTTGCCAAAGGTCAGTCCGAGTTGAAATCAGATATGAAGGATGTGAAAGCCAGCCAAAACGCACTCGAAGGCAAGCTAACTGATATTTTCCGCCGTCTTGAATCACTTGAGAAAAAATCTGAAGCCCTAGACACATTTTGCAAAGATATCGCCATACTTCAAGAGAGTGCTGAACGGTCAAAAAAGCGGCAGGACACCATAGTCTCGCGCTTAGATGACTTGGAAGACAGGTCAAGGCGAAATAACTTGGTTTTTCACGGCATACCTGATTCCCATGAGTCATGGCTGCAAACTGAACAAAAAACCGTGGATGCCCTTTCGTCAGCTATGGGAAATGCCTTGCCACCAAACTCAGTTGAACGGGCGCATCGAATCGGGACTTTTTCCAACACGAAATGTCGTCCGGTTATAATGAAACTAACAAACTTCAAAATTAAGGAGAGCATACTTTCGTCGCGCAGCCAGCCTAAAAATAGTAACATTTCAGTAACTGAGGACTTCTCGCCTGCGACAAGGCTCGCTCGAAAAAAGCTTCTCCAATTTGGTAAAAACCAACCTAATTCCCCCTCATTTAAACTACGTTTCAACAAGCTTTTCATTGGTAATCAATGTTTTATGTATGATTCAACAACTGACAGCGTAAAGCAAGTTAAAAGTAGTGTTCCAGATCAGGCAAGCGCACCTGACAATCTGCGTCATCATCCTGCTACATAGCAATGCGCAAAGGGCAGTGGCGTATCTTTAACACCACAAGTCTCCGTGCTTGTTGCAAACGCTCGAAGTGTGTTTCGCAAACGCGTGGAACTAGAATCGCTCATCGACAGCTGTAATGCTGGTATTATTGCATTAACCGAAACGTGGCTACAACCCCATGTGCAAGATTGTGAAATCTTTGACTTGTCTCGATTTCATACCTTCCGTTGCGATCGCACTAATCGCAAAGGCGGAGGCGTACTACTCGCTATTTCAAAATCCCTGCAAGGTCATCAAGTCCACTTATACTGTAACCTGGAAGTTGTGTGCGCGTGCGTCGATATTGGTTACCGTAAAATTACGATTGTTGTCTGCTACCGCGCTCCTTCCTACCCATCCACTTTCACCACTGAGCTTCACGATGTGCTTAACACCCTTACTTTGCGGCATCCTTCGAACCCCATCATATTATTGGGGGATTTCAATTTCCCCAACATATGCTGGACTACTGAACCTCCGCACTGTTATCCATTTTCTTCGCAAAGTAACGACTTTCTTGATCTCTGCTCTTTGTTTTCCCTAACACAATTAGTATTAGAACCAACGAGGATCTCGGAAAGCGCCGCTAACCTCCTTGACTTAATATTATGCTCTCATCCTGACATAGTTACCAATGTTTCATGCTTACCGGGCTTAAGCGATCACCTGGGTCTTTCTTTCAACATATTATCTCCTGTGATAAAACCAATTGTTGAAAAAAAAATAATTTACCACTACGATAGGGCAAACTTTGACGATATTAATTTTCATCTAGCTAATTTTCTTGATCCTTTCCTAAGCCAATTTGATGATCGCACGGTTGATGAGAACTGGACCGTTTTCAAAAATAAGATACATGAGCTCACCGACAAGTTTATTCCATCAAGCGTAATATCCTGCAATGTCAAGAAACCCTGGTTCAACTCCAAGTTAAAAAGGCTTTCAAACCGAAAAAAACGACTGTATCGAATAGCCAATAAAAGTTCACTGGCATCGAAATGGGACGCTTATAAGGAGGCAAACAGTACTTACACAGAAGCTATTAAACTTGCCAAAAAGACTTTCCAAGTACACACTTTGCCCACAATGCTTGCGAATGACCCTAAAAGGTTTTGGCGTGTTATTAACCCTTCCAAAGATAATTCAATCACGTTGATTGATTCCAACGGTTCACCGGTACCCGAAGATGTATGTCCCCGTATCCTTAACTCTGTGTTCTGTAACAACTTTATCGTATGTAGTAACCCTGTGCTTCCAACCCTCGAGTCTTGCAATTACCCACCTATGGACTTTATTATCATTGAACCTCTTGGGGTCGAAAATGTAATTAAAGGTCTTAAGTTGTCATCAAGTCCTGGTGCTGATTTGGTTAATGCGAAATTCCTGAAAAATACTGTTGTTTATTCATCTGTTCTGCTTTCGAAAATTTTTCAGCAATCCTTAGATACCCACCGGCTACCTACAGATTGGAAGGTCGGGAAGGTGGTCCCACTTCATAAGTCCGGTAGCAAACATTCGCCACTCAACTACCGCGCCATTTCCCTCACAAGCATTCCTTGGAAGGTTCTTGAACATATTCTGTACTCACATTTAGCTAAGCACTTACACAATAATTCATTTTTTACAAAAGCACAACATGGTTTCCGAAAAAACTTGTCATGTGAAACCCAACTTCTTTCTTTTACTCACAGCCTTCATCTTATTCTCGACAAAGGTTCTTTCGCAGACTGTGTTTTCTTTGATTTCGCCAAGGCCTTCAACAAAGTGTGCCATAAATTACTTCTATTTAAACTTAGTAAACTTAATCTTGATCCTCACCTGTTAGCATGGCTTGAACATTTTCTATTTAATCTGTCACAGTATGTTGTGGTTGAAAATCATATGTCCTCATCTAATCCTGTAGACTCTGGTGTGTCCCAAGGATCTGTTATAGGCCCTCTTATTTTTTTAATTTACATTAACGACTGACCCAATGACGTTTGTTCTAACATTTACCTTTTCGCAGATGCCTGTGTTATCCTCCGTGAAATCTCGGACAAATCTGATAACAAATTCTTACAAGACGATATAAACGCTATCTCTAACTGGTGTGACGTATGGTTAATGCAACTTAACGTAAGTAAATGTAAATTTATGCGTGTAACTCGCAGCCATATTCCTCCACCGAACTATTACCTTAATGATACTCCGCTGGAGGTCATAACATCATATAAATACCTAGGCGTCCACATAACCTCATCATTTTCCTGGTCGTTGCACATCGACAGCGTAATTAACAATACTAATCGCATGCTAGGTTATCTTCGCCGAAACTTTTCTTCTGCTCCTACATCATTAAAATTAATTCTATACAAAACGCTTATTAGGAGTAAAATGGAGTACGCTTCATCCATCTGGGACCCGCACCTCGAAACCCTTACTCAATCACTCGAACTAATCCAAAACAATGCCGTACGTTTCATTCATAGCAACTATAGCCGTACATCAAGCGTAACTGCCATGAAAAACTCTTTGCTGCTTGCTCCTCTCTCAGCCCGGCGTAAGTGCTTTCGCCTTGCTTTATTTCATAAACTATATTTCCACAATTCGTACCTACGCGATAATCTAATATCACCTCCTACCTACATTTCCTCTCGCATCGACCATAGCCATAAGGTTGGAATCATTCAGTGCCGCACCAGAACCTGTAACGAATCATTCATTCCTAGGACCTCTCAGGAATGGAACCACCTTCCTGGCGCAGTAGTCGCAATCAAGGACAACTCAAAGTTTCGTTCGGCCTTATCAGACATCATCACTCCCGGATGCAATTAACTAATCACATTTGTTGTTTATTGCTGCTTTGTTTATTTACTTGTGTATGTTTTTTTAACCAATCCCCTCTGTAATACTTCGGTCTTGAGGGTACAATAAAATAAATAAATAAATAAATAAATGACCGAACAGAACATTATGCGCGACACATCGCACGTTGGTGGGACAAGGGCCATAAAAAATATTCACGGTTTGTTCAAGGATGATTTTTCTGAAATATTTGGCTTAGCAAAAGTAGGTCAGCATTATACGTGAACGCTGCGCAAGAAAAAAAAATAAAGAGGGGTGAATTTGCCATGTTGAAATAAAATATTTCATGTCCGCTCCATGTGATGCATAGTAATCGTTCGCTTGTGCTGTTAATGAAGCTGAAATACACCGGCCGTAAGACACGCCTAAAAACATGAAAGAAAGATAGCTGAAGCCCCGGTGCGCTTAGAAGGCCAAGTAAGGAACCTACGTTCTTCCATATCGAAGCTGACCTAAAACACACCTATCTTTATTGTCCATTTTCATCGTGCTGCATACTGAACGTCACCTAAATTTTATACTTCGTGTTATAGAGCTGACGTAGAAAGTACAGTTCTGCCTCAAGTTTAAAAAGCATGCTCCGACGCTCGTTCCATATATACATAATGCCTGTTCTTGTGAAGGCGGAGAGGCTCTGTCGCTGCTGCTTCAGAGAGCCACGATGTCGGAAAGCGAGCAAGCCTCCATCCCAAGGCGTCTTGTGACTCTTGTGAGAGGGTATAAATAATAGCTCTAAGAACATTGGGGCTCGAACGGCCTTACCGTGTATTTCACAAAAGGCTTTCTGAGACTAAAGAGAAGGTTTTATGAAGGGCAAGCACGTGGTCATGCCGAGGAGAAATGTGCAGGTTCACAGGCGATATCTGGCGCTCTGAAATAAGAACAGTTGTTCGCAACCACAACGAACGATATATCACGGCCACTTGTGCGCTCCAACAACTTTCAGCTTTCAACAGCTTTCTTTCCGATAAACTGTAAAAAGAAACATCGACATACGCATGCATCCATTACAATTTTTTCGTTACGTTTATGGAAACATTGCCCATTTTTGCAACTGCACTGTTTTTGACAGCTGTGTGGTATTATTGTACGAAAATATTCGAACATCTTGTGCGCAGGCTGCAAGACGCGGAGCAAAGCATAGCGTTGTTGATCTGGAAGGGAAACACTTCTGAAAGAAAACTGTTCAGAGTTTGAACTTTTAGCACTACAATCTAAATAAAAGGTTCCGATGCTTTCTACGGCTGGTCACCTAAAACGACATGCTATGGGTACCTAAGAGAACTCGGAAAGTGAAAAATATGTTAATTTCTTTAGAGAAAGCAGAGCCTTTTTTGTCCGTGAAGTTTATCAAAGCGAATCAACATAAAAAGAAGTGTGTTTAGCCAACTTAGCGCAAGCTTAGGTACAGGATGTTTTTATTTCTTTATTTTATTATAAATATATTGCGTCCCTGATGCGACGATGAAGAACAAAGCAAAATTGGGAGTGATCAATAAAGAAAGTCACCAATGTGCAACACTCGTGTCCAGTAGTGAACAACATCTTTATACAATGACACCGATAGCTAAGCCCCTAGTAATATAAAAAAAACGTGCTTAGGGAATCCGTTGAAGCGAAGCTTTCGTTTTGTGAAGAACGCCGTTCTTGTATAGCTGCTATTTGCAAGATAACGCACCTATCCTATACCTATTCTATACCGCAATGTGGGTGAAGTGGTCCAAGAATGCCAATCGCAATACCAAGCCCGGTGTTTTATTGCGATAGCAGTTATATGGACTCTCTAGGCGCAGTTCTGCCGCCGGCGTCGCCGTGGGGTTCCGCGTAAGGTCACAGGGCTCGTCGCCGCGCGCCGTATGCTGTGAGCGAGTGAATGCGTGCGAGGGTGCGGCGCCGATCGCGGCTCGGTCTCGCGCACGCAAAGGAGGGAAGCAGGAAGGAAGTGGCTCGTCCTCCGTCGCGCGATGCTGCGGGGGGAGGCGAGTTCCTTTTCTGGCGGCCCGGGCGGCGGCGCTCCCCAGCACGAACCGATGTGTCTTGAAAACCATCTGCGATGGGGACATAGTCCACCGCGCGCTGTGCTTCCGCGGTTTGAGCCTGTTTCATATGCTGCGACTGGAGAGACGAAAATGCGCATGAACGAAAAATGCGCAAATTCCACATGATTTCGACTTCAACAATGCAACTGGGCCGACGGTTCTGTGGTGCATGCCGCATAATTCTTTAATGTGATGAGAAAACGTCCACGTTATAATTGACCTGCCTTTATTAAAAGCAAATAATACGCGCCTTTTGTAATGTAAGGAGGTTTTGAAGTTTATATTAGTGCTGGAGTGCGCCACAGTGGTTTCTGAAGTTCAGTGCCTAGAGACACGCCGTACGTAAACAAGAGCTGTTCTCAAGTCATTGTTCAGCGCTGCGTGTTGTCTGACGTGCCTTCTATGTCCGTGTTGTTCTACCTGCCTTCACGATATGTTCACGATATCACTCAAGCTGTAACATCTAGCACGCTGAAGCTTTATTTGACATTTCCTATAGCGGTGTTCAAAAAGCACATAGAGGACCCACCATGTATTTGAATTCTTCGAAATGGAATATGCTGCGGATCTGCAGCGTTCGCCGAGCTGCTGTGTGGCGTGGCGCTGGACAGGGTAGCACTGGTTTGCCTTCGATGTGCGACACTTGCCGAGCTGCGGCATGGCGTGGCACTGTAAGCATGCGATGTGGTGCTTTCACTTCATGGAGGAGGCAAAATGGCTGCGGCTTGGCTCAGCTAACCCTGGATATGGAAAGCGAAAGTTTGGTATAGCCTGATTAAGTCTTAGTTTCACTTGATTGACGTTTGATTTAGCTGTAAGTATTATACTTATGTGTACAATCATTCTTAAGCAAGATAAGACGGCTGCGCCTAGGTCGCTCGCTAGACACGACTGTGATTAGGCTTGGGTAGACCCGCATCCTTCGACGGTGCGACGCGTCTTGTGCCACAAGGCAAGCGCAAGTGCCAGACATGCAAACAGAAGCCGCGAACAAACGCAGCATCGACGCGCAATCGAACAGAGTGCGACCGCGGTCCCTACATCGATCGCAACGGTGCGACACCTGTTGCGTCCGGACCCCCTCCAATGAAGCAGTTCGGCGGGCGATATCCGCGGGTGGTCTGACGCCGCTTGGCGACGACGGCTCAAAGCCTCCTGCTCCGGCCCGACGCTCAAAGACGGCCCGGCCTCCTTCTCATCCATTGCCAAGCTCGCACTATCTAGGAATAGCGATCTAGACAAAAGAAAAACGCTTTATTCCGCACTATCTAGGCGAGTGCCGCCCTCTTAGCCAGGCGTGCGGCGAGTCATGTGGTGAGGCGGCGACCCAGCTGCGGAGAGCGCATGCGCCGAGCTGGCGGCCCGTGAGAGATCAGCGCGGCGAGTTACCTGATGCATTGCCAAGACTACGGCGCAGCAACGGTCAAATTAATGTCAAATTGCTGACGGACGGCGAAACTCACCTCAACGCGTTTAGTAAAACTTTCGCTCTGAAAATTAGGCGATAGCATTACGTCACGCAGCCAGCCTTGGCAAGCGAACGCTCCTTGAAGGCAGCCTTTCCCTCAGCGACGGCCAACACGTGACCTCTTGCGTCAAGATCACGGAGTAAGAATAGAGATTTGCTGAGACATTTGGTCGCGCCTCCTTTAGACGCTTTTCTTCTAGCTGGGCAGTGCGCTCTGTCTACCTGGCGTCTTATGCTGCCTGTGGTGTCTTCCTAAGCCTGTTTTCTTCTTCTAGCTTGGTAGCGTCCATATGGAGTATTGGCGGCGAGGAGTTACGGAGTCGCCATCTGTCGGAAGCGCCTCCCTTGCATAGTATAAAGGATCATGCGGCGCGTTCCTCATAGGTTTCGCTTACGGCACTCAATAAAAACATAACGCGGCAGCCCTCCTGCACATTAATGTAGGTACTCTAAAAACAAGGGATGTTTTTGGCTGTCGATATAATAATCTTGGGCAAACTGAAAGCACAGACTCGTTTACCGACGCTATCTCTTTACCGAATACTTAGAGTGAACGCCACTGCGCGCGGTCGCCGCGATAGAGTCTCGCGAATAGGCTTCTTACGCGAAAGCACTCTAAAAACTAGGAAGGGTATCGCAGGAGTGAAGCCGCCGGTTCGCTCTTCAAAGCGTTGTTTTACTCTCTCAAAATGTCGAAGAGAGTGAAATGCATTGTTCACTCTGTCACCAAGGAGAGAGTGAAACGTGCTTTTCACTCTCCCCTTCAGAGAGAGAGTAGAATGCCCGTTCTACTCTTGCGGCAATAGAGAACAAAACGTAGCGTAATCTTCTGCTTCAAGTGTAGGTGGCTGGCCCCGAACATTGCAATGTATCAATCATGCACGCTGAGCAAAGAACACATCGTTTTGCTTCTAAGAGAACAGGCCGCCTCAGTTCAAAGGAACGCGTAGCGAGCGCTTTACTTTTTCACTCGAAGTTGCTCCACCGCGCGCGCGCGCGCTCAAGATCGCGCAACAACACAGCACCGGAGAAAGGTGATCCGTCCAGCGAGCAGAGCAGCGGAGCAGCAACGAAGGCCTTGCCGGCAGTCGTACACTTTCGTTCGACCAATCGACAGCACCGGAAACTGGTGACATCATCAGAGACAGCCTGGTGATGTCAGGACAAACTGGGGGGGGGGGGGGTGCAGGATAGGTCCAGAGAGGCGCATGGGGTCGCTTTCTTCATATTGTGGTGTTTCCACAGTGCTACACACTGTGGCGTTTGGCGTCGTCAATTGTGACGGCATTCTGACTTTGATGCGCGTGTTTACTTGTTCAAAAAATGTTGAGAAGTGCTTCAGGGGCACTTTAAGCCACCCTGAGCAATTATTCCTTCAGATATATCTAAACATACTTTAGCTATGATGCATAATAAGGTGATCTAGTCTGGCTCCTCAGTGTTTTAAAATTTTTGGTTTCAAGAGACATGTTTCCCGTGCCTCTTGAGTATCTCTTGTAATGAGGCTTAACTGTAATGTAGACACACAATTGTGTAACTCCTCCTGCAAGTATTATTCATTAAGCCTGGTCGCTGATGTGCAAAGCTTGTGGTTAAGTTTTGATGTCTCTACTTTTTAGAGCTATGTTTATTAATTCAGGCTGTTCTTATTGGTTCTTAGATGCAGGAGACAATGCCTACGAAATTATTGGCCCTGATGATGAGAGCCCTCAAGGGGCAAACGACATCTCCGTTGCAGAAGTGAGCCCGATATCACCTTAAGTTACCATGACAGGTGACACAGCAGCAATAGATACAGAGACGGTCATGTCTACTGCAGCTGCAACAGTGTACGAGGCAAGCAGCAGTGTGTCAGCATCAGCAGCAGTGTCAGAAGGAACCGCACCAGGCCTGGTAGAGCAACATGTGTGCTATCACTGTGACTATTTTGTAGTGCATACAACTCATTTGCTCAACATACAAAAGCTTTTCACCATGACTGTGAGCCAGTGTTCTTGTGCAGCAAGTGTAAGACTAAGTTAGGTGTTATAACACAGTACAAGCATCACATTAAGATATGCAAACATATTACAGTTGTTGCCTCCCCAGCCAGCCCACATAGCGAGAACAATGTGGAACACATGGTGGGACACACCTCTTCCCCATTAGAAGATAGTAGAGACTGTCAGTGTTGCTACTAGATTAACTGGTCTTTGTAGGCAACTAGAAGGACAACACAGGTGTCATAAGATTGCTGTTGATGTTGTTTTTGAAGAGGTAAAAAAGAAGTTTGATACAGCTGACGTACCAACTGATATTGAGCAAATCAAAAACAACCACCTGAGACACCAACACTTTCGAAATTTGGGTGTCTATGTGCCGCCGACTCTGGTAAGGATGTCATAGGACAGAAGTGTGATGAAAATCACACAGACACTACTGTTCCATCACTGGTCACAGTAAGCAGTGACTTGTAGGGCAAGAGAGTCAACTGAAACGAGCATTATGGCATAGTGTCATGCTCCCATGTGACCACTTTCCATGTTATTTTGCATGATACAGCTCAACCTCCAGAAACGAGACTGCAACTTGTCTATAAAAAGCTTTCACAAAAAATTATTCATAACACTATTAACACACCAGTATCTTATTTTTTTGTGGGTTCGAGGTTCCCGGGTGTCCATTAATGCAAAAATTGCGGAAAAAAAGAACA
The DNA here is from genome assembly GCF_050947875.1 of Dermacentor variabilis. NCBI lineage: Eukaryota > Metazoa > Arthropoda > Arachnida > Ixodida > Ixodidae > Dermacentor > Dermacentor variabilis. Next base: position 85,882,064 of record NC_134570.1, on the reverse strand, counting down.
TGTCTCGTACTTACACCCCTTTAACAAGTACGAGGGGGACAGAACTTTTCTAGTCATGCATCTTCATCATTCTATCAAGTTTTTAAATTCCTTTTATAATTATTACCAGTTATATATGAGTGCATTTTATGCATTTAGCAGGTGTAAAATTAGGTGAGTTGGATCAGACGCCTTATCTGCAAGAGAGCCCTATATTCAAGAAATTTGATATAAAATAGGTACGTTAGAGACGCAGTCTTTCAGCACTTTATTGCGTGTGGTTTAAGCATTGCTCAATACTTTTGTGGATGGCAGTTTCAACCAGCAGAGCACTGCGCTTTGTCACGGTCACGTGTCTTCAAAGCGGTGTTTACCATTTGTGTTGATCTGTTTGTGTATTCATAGAGCAAGTTTTTATTTTTTTTTCCGCATTCTTGTGCTTGCACTAAGCTTGTATAAGGCAGTTACAAAATGTGCGTCACTATAACGAACTGTTCTGTTGAGCTTACACTTGCAAATAATAGTGTTCAGATGGCCGCACTTCTATGTAGGTGCACCGATAGCTTTGTGTATGTTCTCATGTTTGTATAAAGGTAATATAAGCTAGTTACAAAATGTATGTCACTAAGCATTGTGATATTCTTTAAAGAACTGCTTGGTTGATTTTACACTTGTGAATAAGTATTGAGGCGGTGGTATTTCCATGTAGGCCTACTGCTAGCTTTCTGTGTGCTCACGTGTTTGTATTAAGCTTTTACAAGGGAGTTACAGCATGTACATCACTAAGCGCTGTGATATTTTTAAAGAACTGCTTTGTTGGTTTTACACCTGTGAGTAATAGTACTCGGGTGGCACTAGTCATGTGTAGGTACACAGGGACCATTTGTATACATTATGCTTATGTAAAGCAGTTACAAAGTGTATATCTCTAACCACTGTGATATTTGTTGAAGAATTGCTGTGATGGTTTTACACATGTGAATAATAGTGGTCAGGACACAGTACTTGCGATGTATAGTTGAATTTATACACTGCCAAGACATGGGCTGTATAGGTACCAAAAGAAATGTATGTCACTATATTGTTGTGATTATTACTGTTTAGATTTTGTTAAACTCTAATAAAATTGTTTCTTGTATCTATTGAGGTATGGCAATTTGTCATGCAACCAAACTGAGGACCTGATCTTGTGCATACAGATAAACAGCTAATTTAAGAGTATACTGCTCATATTCTGCGAAACCAGTTTGACAAATCTTTTACTACAATGCTGGAAAAATGACAGAGCTGACAGGGATGTACAGAAAGAGTTCTGCACTGGCTGAAGGACTGCCCCACACTGGAGTTGGTAATGTTGCGTTTATTGGAGTAGAACAGGAAGTGCACTTCTACTAAAAATGTGACAGTCACTGCAGAAACGTAAGGAAGACGAGCAGATGTGGCACATTTTTTTCAGAGCTCTCCATGCCTACTACTGCATTTCTAGTCTTCCTGTGCTCTTCGTATAAGCCCCTGTTCAGCCAAGGTGTTTACTCCATGACAGTTGTTCTACTGGATTCATAGCAATATTGAAGAAAAAAATTCAATGGTTTTCAAGAACTTTCGAGGCCCCGACACAGTAACTTCAAGGACCTCGTGCGATTTTTTTAGTAGTTTGGACAGGCAATAACTTGTTCAACAACATCGTTAACTTTAATGCAAACAAAAGAAAAAACAAATCGCATTTCACTGATTTCAAACATTTGAAAGACTGCTAATTTGCCTTTCACCACCCATCAGTAAATGCACACAAGGAAGCATTTCAAGAAAGCGCTCAAAGTTTTTCTGCAATAGCACAATTAACTACTTGCACCTGCAACATTTGCAGTTTTTGAATACTGTTTGGTTTGACAGTGTATGTCATGTCATCTGCTGCCTCAGCTTGTCACCATCAAATAAGCAATAGTCATTTGTAATTTCCTTTTATTGTGTCTGTAGCTCTCGATTTACTCATCACGGCTTTTATTTGAATGCCTCAACTGCTGAGCTTCCTGCTTCTGCTCCTCCAAGTATATTTGTCGCCGGTTCCTTGTGCCTAAAACTGGTATCTGCAGCTCCTTTGTAATTTTAGCTTTAAGGATGTCGCTTTCCTTATATTACCTCCACAGACAATTCTCTGTGACATGCGAAGAGTGTCACAGAAGGGAAAAAAATGCTTGGCAATGTCTGCTAAGTCTAGCCAAGCGTACAAATTTAAGGACTTTCCAGTACTTCTAAAAATTCCAGGGTTTTCAATGCCTTGAAAATGGCATTTCAGAAATATAGGGTTTTCAAGGATTGCTACAAACCCTGGATTCTAGCACCTAAATAATTTTACAAGCTTATTTTGGCATGGAGTTCAGAAATTCATGCTTTTTAGCTAACGCTGAACTATCTCTGTACATTGAAGCCACGAGAGCGCAACCATTTCGGAGTAAAGAAAAATACTGAAAGCTTTTAATACCACTCTTTTTCTATGGAGCTTCGTATTGCCTAGTTTACGAATGTGCCTGGTTTTGGTGGGCGTTTCTTCGAAATTTTTTGTAAGAAGCAGATGACTAACCCCCGTATTCAGAAATGCATCTTAATACAAAGCTCATGCTTGACTTTATATAAACGACGCCTCGTGTGAACATCCCCCAGACGCTCACTGCCTTTCTTTTTGTGCGTTCACGACTTGCGTGATTTAGATCAAGTCAAGCATGGGCTTCAGGTTATGATGCATTTCTGAATATGGGGGTAAGCTTGCGCGATTCTGGGCAACGCATTGTGCCATTGACACTGAGAGGAAACGGGGAAAACAAAGTTAACGCCCTATGCTCCTAAACATTCGCGTACCTGTGGTGTGCGCGTATCGTGGAAGAAGAAACAGCGCAAACACCAGGACGAAAAAAAGCATCAACCACACCAGCGCTTCGTGGTGTGGTCCATGTTTTTGCGTCGTCCTTGTGTTGCGCTGTTTCTTCTTCTAAAATGCTCAACCAACTAGCCGGCAAGTCCATCCTGTGCATATATATTCAACACACGTATGAGTGCAGATGGTCTTCGAAGCTTTTAGAACGAGCACTGCCACAGGATACGAGCAGTGCACGCGTAACAAGTGGACACATTAGTCATTTAAACATGCATGCCAATGCATGTGACGCGGCTATCGGCGTAAGCAGTCTCCAAATGCTGGAATGCATGCTCTTCAAAACGCTAACGATCCGCTGCTAATGCAGGACAACAGCTCACAGCGGACTGAACCAAACTCTAAACTAATGCACTTGAAAAGAACGCCTACACGGCAGCGTGAGGCACGTCGAAATGCCTGGTACTGGCGTCGCAGTTGACCACATACGAATGGAACTGGCGGAAAAAATAAACAGAAATGCTCCGCAGTATACGCGCGAATTAAATTCACATACGTGGATGGTTGGCACGATACTTTGTATCCGCGTATTTTCGGAGAACATATAATGCATGGACTGGAAAAGCACTCGATCGTGAGCTGAACGGCACAGTTGTTATTTTACTGGGGTGACGACAAGCCGTGAATAGTTCTCACGTTGTCGTCTACGTTGTATTCCTTCGTTAGTCGTAGCAAGGAATGGAAATGATGCAAACGCAAACGTATTCTAGTACACAACAGGACAGCACACTGCAGAGAAACTCCACCCACCACAGCCGATACTTCAAATACATATGTTATATATATATAACCTCTAAAAGAACACGACCGGGTGTGGTGGCTCTGTGGTGTAATGGTTAGAGTGTGTGCTTTGAATTGTATAGATGCGAGTGTACGCGGGTTCGAATCCACGTATAGAATCCATTGTATAGAGCAATGTGGTTTTTCGTAAGTGTGTGATTCCCTTGACTATTGTGTTCTAATTAGATTATATGACTCCTGATCGTGAAATTTGCAAGATAATTGCGGATTAAATGTTAATTAGCTTTTTTTTCTACGCAGTGGCGTTCGGGACGCATAGGCCGATTCCGAGCAGTCACGACTCATGGTGGGCAGCAAATAGCCAGGAAAAATGACTTTAAAATCCTGCATATCTTTGCTCACGCCTATTCTGAAGGCCGTTTGGAATTCGGCCACTGACTCTGAGGAGCCGCCTAGGGAACGGTATATCAGCGGCCCTAATTTAATCGGATTTCCTGCCTGCATGCGTGGCCAGGACTTCGCTAAGAGGGTATTGGGAAGAGTACTAGCACTCTGTTTGGGGGAGTAAAAGTACTCGGTCTTGTGGAGTGCCATTACCCCTGCGGTGAGAGTATTAGCACTATGCGGAAGAGTACTAGCACTCCCTGTGGGAAGAGTATTATCACTCTGCGGAAGAGTACTAGCAATCCCTCGCGGTGGAGTAACAAAACTCTGTCAACAGGAGTTGACCTACTCTCTCTCAAAGAGGGTCGATCTGCTCTCGAAAAGAGAGTCAAATATGGGACAAGCCGCTACTCCCTCAAAGAGAGTGCCCGGAATTCTCTTTGTTTTTAAATTGAGGTAGCCAAACGCCGAGAGTGAACTACGTGAAACATGTTCTTATAATGGGCTGTCTGTATAATCAGATGGGGAATAACAGAATGGAGCCTCAATCCAGCGATCGCACGATTCCGCAGTGATCGACTGCGCGTCTGCATGCATGTCCGCGCACAATGTTTGCTTTCGCTGTGAGCGCGTTTTCGCACCGTGCCGTGAGCTTTAGGTCCCAGCACATGAGCATTTAACAGTACACTAGCAACCATTGTTGCGTGGGCGCTATCAGAACTGCTCAAAAATAATTCCGTTATAGTGACCTCGACGCTATAGCTACTCCGACTGTGTAGTGCCGTCGCGACGATTCAATCTTCTTTTGTTTTCTTAATTCTTGGACGTTTCAATATTATTTATCAAGTTGCGTTGCACTGTATATTTATCGGTCTGCTCAGCCTGCGATTTCCCTCTGCTTGTCTTTCGTAATCCAGTGCACTAATTCATAACACAAACATGACTATATGCAGTGCCTTTTTTTTAATCTGTGTCTTACCGCTCCCTTTCCGTTCCAGTGAACTTGCTCGTATCTTTTCCAGTGGTGGAGCTCGCCGCCAATATAGTGCACAGTATATCGTGATGCGGTGTAGTGTGCTTGTGAGTGCCGTTGAGAACATGCACTAAACCAATTTTAAGATTGTGGCTAGTACTATCTCAAACCAATATGCTTTGCTGGTATTCATTTCTTGCTTCCATGTAGTCTGGAATACGAAAGTGCCAGCAATTTTTTTTTCTAATGGCACGGAACAGAATAGCGCGCTTGTATAAACAAGCTGCCCGTTCGTCTACTGGAAAAAATTCATCAGCCCTTTCATTCTGTGAAGAAAGACAAGCAGCGAAGCTCTGGTGTTTTACCTCAATGGACACATCTATGCATATATAGCTATTATTATTATTATTATTATTATTATTATTATTATTATTATTATTATTATTATTATTATTATTATTCAGCCTGTCCACTGCAGGAAGAAGACCTCTCCCTGCGATCTCCAATTACCCCAGTCCTATCGCCTGCGAACTTCCTAATTTCCTCGCTCCACCTTGTCTTCTGCCGGCTTCGACTGCGTTTCCCTCCTCTTTGTACACTTCTGTAACGCTAATGGTCCAACGGTTATCTAACCGGTGCATTACATGCCCTGCCTAGCTTATTTTTTCCTTTCATGTCAATTAGAATATCGGCTATATCCGGTTGCTCTCTGATCCAAACCGATCTCTTTCTATCTGAACATTATGGCAGCAATCTTCGTTCCATCGCTCTTTGCGCAGTCCTTACCTTGTTCTCAAGCTTCTTTGTCAGTATCGTAGTCCATGCCCCATATGGCAGCACTGGTAAAATGCAGTGTTTGTTCACCTTCCTTTTCAATGATAATGGTAAGCTTCCAGTCACGAGCTGATAATGTCTGCCGTAGGCTATCCAACCCATTTTTATTCTATGGATTTCCATCTCATGCTCAGCGTTCGCTGTGATTAATTGACTTAGGTAACCGTACTCCTTCACAGACTCATAAGGCTGACTGGTGATCTTAAACTCTTGTTCCCTTGCCTGGCTATTCTACATCATCTTTGTCTTCTGCTTATTAATCTTCAGCCCCACTCTCACACTCCCTGTGTTAACATCCTAAATAATTTGTTGTAATTAGTCTGAATTGTTGCTGAATAGAACAATGTCATCGGCAAACCGAAGGTTTCTGACATATTCGCCGACGATCCTTACTCCTAAGCCTTGCCAGTTTAATAGCTTGAATACTTTCCAAGCACGCAGTGGATAATATTGGAGAGATTGTGTCTCCCTGTCTGACTCCTTTATGTATAGGTATTTTCCTGATTTTCTCGTGTAGAATTAACATTGCTGTAAAACCTCTGTAGATATTTTCCAAGGTATTTACGTAAGCGGTCTGTACTCCTTGATTACCTAATGTGTCTATGATTGCTGGTATCTCTACTGAATCAAATGCCATTTCTTAACCTATGAAAGCGATATAGAAAGGCTCATTGTACTTTGTGGATTTCTCGATAACCTGATTAATGACACGGATGCCATCCATTGTAGAGTGTCCCTTCGTAAAGGCAGCCTGTCCCCTTGGTTGATTAAAGCCCAGTGTTGCCCTTATCCTATTGGAAATTATTGTGCTAAATATTATATATAATACTGGGAGTAAGCTAATGGGTCCATATTTTTCAATTCTTCAACGCCTCTCTTTTTGTGAATTAGTATAATGTTTGCATTCTTCCAGTTTTCCGGGACCCTTGCAGTCGATAGACAGTGCCTATAAAGAGCCGCCAGTTTTCCAAGCATTAGGTCTCCTCTATCCTTGATTAAATCGACTGTTATTCCATCTTCTCCTGTCGCTCTTCGTCGTTTCATGTCCTGCAAGGCCATTCTGACCACATCGTTAGATATAGGAGGAGTTTCTGTATTCTGACAGGTCAGCACAGAATTCTTCCGCTGCTTGTAGTTTATCTGCCAGATTGTTGATGATGTTACCTTGCTTATCTTTCAGTGCATACATCTTGGTTTGTTCTATGCCAAGTTTCCTTGTGACTGATTTCAGGCTGGTCCATTTTTTACGCATCTTCACCCTTTCAGCCACTCGCGTTCAACTGCCGTGGCTAAGGTGCTGTGCCTTCTACATCTTCAGTATATGCGGATAGGCGGTCCCCTACTGCTCCCGGGGAAGCATCTGCGATGTTATCCCCTGTTTCCCCCCACCGGCAGCTAGCGTCCGAGCGCAAGGGAACTCGAGCACACTTCCCAATGCCGGCACGCCTAGAGAGAAATGCATCCAACATGCGCTAAGAAACTCCTCCGTAATGCCTAGGCACAGTCATACATTCAAGGAGCAAAAGCCACCCCATTTTCTCTCTCTAACCCGCTCTTACTCTCACATACGCGCAAATGTCTGGCACCTGCGCAAGTGCCACGCGGCGCTGTACCTACTAGCAATTGTAAATACGCGAGTCGACAGCCCTGCAACCGCTATAAGAATACGCTTCGCCCCCCTAACGCGCTTTACGCTAACCTAACCTAACGTTACCGCAACCTAACGAGGCCGACACAGAAAAACAACAATGCTCACGACGTAACCGTTGTGAGAACACGCCACGCCACGCCGGCTTTTACGGTAACCTAGCGCTAACACAAGCTAAGGTTACGTTAACCTACCCAAACGTAACATAAGGTGGCCGAGACGCACACACAATAATCCGTGCGGTACAACCGCTGTGATGCCGTGGCACCCGAATGCTTTATACGCTAACCTAACATAATCTTAGCTAACGTAAACCTAGCCTAAACATAATCTTGCGTAAGCTAACGTGGATGAGACGCAAAGCCAGGAATCCTCACGGCGTGAAATCAGGCAATTGCGTTCAACTGTGGTTGCTAAGGCGCTGTGCGTTTATTTCACTCAAAGGGGGCCACTCAAAATGGTCCTGAAAATCCAGGAGAGCAGGCCTGGCCTCTACTAGACCCCTATTGCTCCCCCGGGGCAATCATTGTTTTTGTTTCATTTTTTGAATGTAGAGTGCGTAAGGCCTGAGAAATTTATAATTCGGCATGACTGCCTCAGCACCAGCGCCTCACGCGCGAGAAAGTCTATCCATCGTACCTTTACAAGCATGATCGCCGTGCGTGATCAGTGCGCGCGCGCTGGTTCACCTGTTTCACCGCGCCGGCAGCCAACGTCCGAGCGTTAAAGGGAGAAGGAAAGAATGTTATGCGGAAGAGCATTTGGTTGGCTAAAAATTACTGAGTTCCTACTTCTGCAAATATATAACTGCTAAATTGCATTAATTTACATGTTACTTCCGTGTGTACCACAATACTGCAAAACGGCACGCTACAAGTCGCATAACAGACGTTTTGTTCTTCTCTAATTATTCTTAATATACGACTAAAGCATTAAAGAGATAAGCCCTGACAATAAAGAAATGCACAGCCTGTGTGCGACCTTACAAAATTCAGCGATATTTGCAGCGAATCTGTTACTGCCGAGCAGTTACAGTAGGAATCTGAATTGCTAGTGATATTAACACACAGCTTCAAACTTTGCCTACTTTAATTTTTCCAAGAATGCACGCTTGAAACCTATTTCCTCGCCATTGAAAGCCTGTGACACGTATCGTTCTCCCAAGACATCTAAAAACATGAGTATAACACTCGCTTAATGCTGTAACTAACCGCCAGGAATTAAACTTTGCACGTATGTCGGACGCGTTGTGCATCATTTATAAAAAATACTAAGTCATCGCCTAGTCCAGATCACCCGCAACAATAAAGATGCCTACCACGTGTCTTGTATTACGTATGAAAATACTGAAAAAAAAGCAGTATTCACAAATTTCTCGAAAAGCTTATCATTACCCCAGACACTGCTAATTTGTTGCTGCAGGGAAGCAATTGTTGATTTTGTTCGCTATGGTGGTGTCATCAGCATCCACCAATCAAACGGCTATCGATTCAGTGGGTATTTTGCACCGGAAATTATCCAGTATTTAAAGTATCTGTCAAACTTTCTTGTTTGAGAAACAAAGGAACACGGTCGTAATATGAGAAAAGGTGAACCGTGGTAAGTGCCGACCGAAAATTTGATATCTTAAATCTTTTGAATTATTATGTATCTGTCTATTTTGATTCGTTTACCCACGACTCAAGCAATCTAGCCTTGAATTTTGTAAACACGACACCATAGCGTGATTAAGTGAAATACTTCAGGGTTCATTTGTTCACTGAATATTAAGTTGTCTATATATATATAAAACATGGTTTAGATGTCAGTAGAGACGTCACTTTCACCATGCCTTAACTAATAGGTATAACGAATGGCTCACAGAAACAAAAGCTAATAAATGTAAATTTATGTGATGTATAATGTTAGAGCACCAGATTGCTCTAACTTCGTTCTTTATTCTTCTTTCACACGTGATATGCATGTAGCGGACTCATGTAGTGTAGTGGATATGTATCCGCAGGTAGTGGACTCCGAGCGAGAATTGTTATTGGAAAAAATATTTAGGAGCATTACTGCAGAACCCATCTCATGATCACTGTCGATAGTATTGGTTAGCGGTCGAGCGTGTAAAAAGGCAGCAGATTTCTGAAGTCCCGTTTTTGAAATATCTGTAGTTGTAATGCTGATATTTCTGTTGGTGTGGCCTAAGCCGGTAACCTCCGATGTTGCTATGGCATTCGCTTGCCATAATAAGGCTCGGACATGGTGGTGTGGGCACGGCTGCATGGCACCGACGCAATAACGACTATGGAACGAGAGAAGCAATGCCGTTGATAAAATCACAATGGCAGTATGACGACAATGAGATGATGACAGTCGTATGACCAAATTATTAAATTTGACGTCAGCATAACGGCGACAGTATGATCACTCCACTAAGCGGACAGTTGGATGACTATAAGTGTACGACAAAGGATGGAGACAGCCGGATGATGAAGCTGTAATGATAATGATAGCATAAAGAAGGCGGCATGGCAACGACAATTTCACAACGGATGCATGATGGCCACTGTCTGACGACGACGCCATGAGAACGACGGCATGACAGTGGTGGCGAAATCACGATTTAAGGATGAGAGCATATTTACGAAACAATTATGAGAACCGATTGACGTGAACGGAACGACGAAGGTAGTATGATAACGGTGGCAGGGCGACAATGGGTATGACGTTTCTGAAGTTATGGCAATGGTAAAATGACAGCGTGACGACGACGACATGGCAACAAATGTATGATGACAACTGTGTGACACCGCAGCATGACGAGAGTTACATGGCGATGTAAGAATGACGACGATAGAATGACGACGACGCCATCACAACGACAGTACCAGGACGAATGCATAAAGACGACTGTATGACAGAGACACAACGACGACGATGGTGTGAAAAGGTATAACGGCAAAATGGCATAACGGCGATTTCATCACGAAACCAGTATGACGACGATGGCCTGACAACGATGGGGTCACGACGACGGCATGATGAGAGGCGTTTGGCGAAGCTGGAATGATGTTGCAACAACCAGGACCGCACCACCACGACCGGCACATACCTAGTGACGAGGGTGGCGATATCGGCTTTTTGTTCAGTCATCATGGAAAGGTATTTGCATAGCGTGGCAACACAAGAAACGAAGACGTCTTCATTCCTTCTTATGTCCTTGGTATGCGGCGCTATCGGTATACCTTTCAACGACATACTTAATGGCACGAGCTACTAGACAACTTGGCCCACTGGGTCGGCGTTAAAGGCGTGACGACGACTGCATGACGAGAGCGACATGACAAAACATGAATGACGACTATTTAATGACCATGACGGCATCTCGACTATGATCATATACCTAGTGACCCAAGCTGGTTGGCAACTTGTGTCATTGTGTCGGCGAAAAACTGCTTTAGAATCATTGGCCGACCAATACCAAACCCCTTTGGCGTGGGCGAACGCCAACCTGGACCACACCGTCCGAAAGTGGTAGCCAGACTCGCGCTAGCTACCTATCAGCCCTGAAATCCCTAGGCAAAATTTTAGACGCGTAGATACAATAGATGGATAGGCTTAGAAAGCCTGAAATAGGGAAAAAATGCTAATCGCACTAAATTATGAGTACAGAAAAGCTGTGTTCCAAGCTTGAGCTGTTGTTCCTTACGTGAGGAAACAAATGAGGGACTTTACTGCAAATTCGGGGCTTCAGAGCACCGCACGAGGCCGGGATCCGGCCGTGTAAGCAATTGTTAACTTGGGCCCGGGCCGGGCTCGCGTCCAAATGACTCTCGATCATCCGATCGAAAGAGTCCCAAATGACTCTTTCGATCATCCAATGGCCCTCAGTCCCCAGCTGCTGCGGAGCATCTGAGCAACGCGGCGGTCAGATCTCTAACGCAGCAGGGGGTGCTAAGAAAATCTATACTCGGACAGGCCGCCAATGAAAATTAATCCTGGAAGCATTTAACACCCGAAGTCTTTCGAGCGAAGCTAGCTTAGCAGGCCCCTTTAGAAAATATCAGGCATTTATTGGGACATCGTTGGCCTTAGTGAGATTAGAAGAACTGCTGAAGCTTATACAGTGCTGACTAAAGGACATTTCCTCTGCTATAGAAGCCTCCCAGATAAGAAGCAATACGGGGTAGGATTCCTATTACATAAGGACATAGCGGGTAACGTCGAGGAATTCTACCGCATTAAAGGGAACGTGGCAGTAGTCGAATCAAACTTAATAAGAGGTATGAATTGAAGGCAGTACAAGCCTACGCCCCAACATGCAGTCACGATGATGATGAAGTAGATCAATTTAGAGTAGAGTAGGATTCATAGGCAGTGATTAGAAATAATGATGCACAGTAATTGACCATTCCCCAGAGGGCTCAGTCTGCCCTATTTTTTCTTATCCGTCACTTCACTGTCCCACAGCATTGGTGCTCTTCGAAGCAATAAGTTTTTTGATCTACGTGTATTGCCACGATCATCATCATCATCATGGCGTTTGAGGAGTGCACGGTCTGTTGGTGTTTGCAGGAGTCTTCTTGTTCCTGGAGCTAAGCTTTCTGATGTTCTTGGAAGGTATTGTGTGCCACCAAGGCAAGCAGTTTCTACGTAGGCGTACTGATAGGGAGTTTCAGTACCGTCTTTTACGTTTTCCACATGGTTACCTCCACTTGTTTCTCTTTATGAAGATTCAGCCATTGGTAGGGCAGGCCATACAAGGTTCTGCTGATGACTACGCTTCATGCTAGTTTGAAAGTGTCCTGTTGCCGCTGTCCTATCCAACGAGTGGCGATTCTTTTAATCATTCTGGTAACTTAAGACCGCACCAGCCGAATGGAAGTGCGTGGATTGCTGTGAGATTGGCTTCTCTTTCACTTCTTCCCTGCTGCGCGTATTCCCGTACTTTGCTCATCATCGTCGCCGTCTCTTCAGAAGCGCAGTATTTACCTTTGCACGTGTGCTATCCATTGTGAGCTTCTTGTTCATTGTCAACTACTAGTAACCTCGGTCTCGCACACTTCCCTCATCACAGACGACTATAGAATGATGACGATGGCATGACGAAAAAGGTACGGCGACAATGAAACAAAGATATTGAAATAAATACAGGTGAGTGTCGACGACAGAATAATGCGGTGGCACGATGACGACATTATGAGGTCAACTCAGTGACGACGACGTAATGACGACGATGGTGGTTTCATGACGACAGCCTCACAAGACAGTGACCACTACAGAATGAAGTCGGGGAAATGATTATGATGGCATGTCAACGATTTAATGTCCGACAACGAAGCTTATGCCTGCACTTCCGTGCACCACCTGCCACAGCGGGCCACATAGGCTTGCTCTATATCTGGTACATGTTCGCATTACCTTCCGTACCGCTCAACCGAACAACAAAGCAGTTAGCAGCCAACAGCCAGCACCGAAGAAGTGGGAAGAGGCAAAGTGTAGCTTTACAATAGTAACGTAGAGCAAGTGCAAATAATATGTCATTGCTCTTGTTCGGATAAGCTACACCACTACAGCTCTCAATCTCGGTTAAATTTAGGTAAAATGCACGGCGAGTGCTACGCACAGATGTAGTACAGACAGGAACACAACATCCTTGGATTAGTTGCAGACTAAGTAGGACATAGTTAGGTTTAACCAAAAATATTAGTTGAGGTGACGAGAGAAAGTTAGAAAGATAATCATGCATAACGCACCTCGTTGACCAACACTTTACAAAAGCCAAAAAGAGAAGTTCACTATAGACACAGTTATTCAAATTATCTTGATGAATTCCTATTACATGATGACATTCTTCATTGCTTTGTACCTTCTCAGCATCTCAGTTGTTTTCTGTAACATGCAAATTACATTTAAGCTACCTTGCGCGTCTTTTCCAATTCGACACAATGGGTGTGGGCTACTAGTAAAAGAAAACGAAACGTACAGTCTGAGGCAGCGAATATGCGGCACTTTATATTATTTTTACTTATTTTTCTATATTCATGAGCACGCACTCTCGAAATCTGAGCTATCACTTATTTGCCTAATGCTTCGTTTTGAATGTTTGCCTTTATCCCTTTCGGTATATTATTGGGTGTTCTGCTTAATCAGTCCAATGTGTGGCCAAAAGCCCTCATGGGTTCGAGCCATGTTTCGAGGCATCAACAAGAACACCAATATGACCATTCCTCTTAATTGGCTCGCCACTACTAAGAAGGAACATGCGCAGTGTAGGCAGCCGCTCTTACTCTTCCAACCTACGTTGTTGAAATAAAAGTTTTCAATTCATTTATTTCGACAACAAGGGCTGCTCGGAATCGAAGAAGGCAGAGACTCCTGAAAAATCTAATGAGTGATTTTTGACGGAAATACCGGCGGATAAGCGCTCAGGAACCTCTCAACATGTCTAAATTACACGCTTACTAAACTGTAAAAACATTTCCTAATTTTACGGCAAACCCGCTGTGTGAACGAACGTTTTTTCGTGAATAAAGAAGGCTTATTTCAGTTGAAGTGACAGCCGTAAAAGAGACCGTAATACAAAATACGAGTGCTTCTCGTATTCATAAAATGGAACACACTGTATGCTGAGTCTGTACTATATCCGTTAGAGTGCAGGTGCTTCCCGTATTTCGTATTACAGAGCATATCCATTGTTTATAGAATGTACCATCGGGAACAAAAATTGCCCAGGATGCACAAGCATCGACCGAATTTTATTGATGTGCTATCTGCTGGGATCAGCCGCGCAAACATCAGCGTTCGGAATGTGAATACGTAATCCACAGTTTCAAGTGGTCTTGTACACAGAGATGCAATTTGGTCGACGCTCGCACTTCCAGGGCACTTTCGCCCACGATATTACCTACCCTCTAATACAAATGTCATGAAGGCAGCTCATAGCCAAAGCAGCAGGTCACCATTGAGAAAATTGTCTTGCCAGCACACTGACATAGATGAAAATATGAAATACTCTGCACTTTGTGATATTAACTTATTGCATGGCATATATGCTTAAAGGTGTAAGATTTCCATCCTCAAGTTCTTTAGATCACAGAAGCAACTTTATTTTCTTCAATCACTCGTCTTGGACATTTTTATGGTGAAAGTTGTTCTTGACGCGAAACGCGTTGCAAGGAGAAACTTGCTACTGTTAGGAGAAACAAATAGTATTCGTGAATTTTCATCCTAAACAAAGCGGCAGAAAATGGATAATCACAGAATGCAACAAAGCAGTTACATCTGTGCTAGAAAAATATGTACATAGACAACCATTGTTGGAACAAAGGTTGTTGGTGTAGCCGACATTCGAAAAAAGGCGCCTGTATCAGGGTAGAATATCTTTTCTTTGCAGCGTTTTCTTTTGTGCCCAGCTCACTGGCCCCTACCCTGATTGGAGGAGAAGCTGGAGCATATAATAGGTCAAGTGAAGCCAAAGTGTTAAAATTAAGACAGGAAGGGTGTGCTTAGCAGTCGTGATTGTGATGGAGCGGGTAGGGGCACTGCTGTCGGTTCTTGCAAAGAGTAGGGTTGACCAAAACTAAAAACAATGCACACATATAAGCAATTATTATACCAGCACACTTGGTCCTCTCATAAGTCTAAGTAGGAATTAAGGTAAGCTGTTTGCACATTTGGAAAAAGGCAACGAAGAATTAAGGAAAATAAATTATGTATAAAGATACATCTGGTTAAGATCAGTGTATATGGTAGATGAAGGCGCATTATGAATACACATGTTGTTGGAAGCCAATAAAGAAAAAAATGTATTGACCAAATAATAAATAATAAGGACATAAAAATTAAACTGGGTATAACCATAAAACAGTAAAAAACAGCCTGTGAAAAAAATGGGATGGGCAATATGATAACCAGATGAAAGAGTGCGATACATTGAGGGCTGTTTATATTCATGCCACTGTTGACTGGTTCAAGTTTCTGTCTTCCTGTGGAACATTTGCCTGATTTTAACGATGAAATGGGCCATTTTTTAAACAAGTCTAAGGTCAAATGCTGTTGAAAGCTTTAGCTTTTTATAACTGAAGAAAATATTATGGGCCGTTCTCCTGGGTGGGCATTCATTCTGCGGTAATAGCCACAGGTGTAACCTCAAAATTTGAATGGTCGAAATGAATGTTAGTTTCTGGGAAACCATTAGCTGGTCTTTTTTTTAAACACAGACGCATACACATTACATATGTTGGCAGGAGCGCGAGCAAACTATATTTTACTTGTTACCACAACCAAAATGAAGTTTGATAACAATTAGTGAAAAATACAGCATTCCACAGTACTGATTGAAGTCATCCGGAAAACTTGCTAAAATTATTGACCTTCCCCATCCCACCGTACACACAATTATGCACCAGATTGACTCTCATGGTGTCAATCACGCTATTATAACACTAGGCATCCTTGAGGAGAATAAGGACATAAGAGGGCACAATTCTTTTTGTTAGAACATCAAATGTCCTTGCATTAATGCTACGTTCAAACTAACAAAGGAGCAGCCGGTTTTTGAGATGTAGAACGTTGCCGATGAGATGTTATGCGCACAAGAGCACTTTTTTATGCAAAATTACATCCTGCAGCCAAACCTTGTAGAGACATGCCAACCTTCGAGTTTTAAGAAGACCTCCGTGGAAAACAGAGTGCTAAATTTGTTGAAGATGCAAAAAATATCCAAATATTCATTATGTTTACTTCTCGTTAAATATTCACAGACTGTTCTCTATAGATGGGTGCTGTAAACAGGCACGTTGCTTTTACAGTCGCAGCAACAATGACCTGTGACGCAGACAAGGAGAAATTCTTATAAAGTTGGTGCAACAGTATGCCCTATAGATAATACCTCGCTTCACATTCCACTTTGGTAGAGGAGGAGGAGGAAAAAACTTTATTTTGTGGTGTAGGACGCATACTCCAGAGTAGAAGAAACTAGTGTACCCTAACCAGCTTTTGCCGATGGCTGTGCACTAGTATTTGCATATAATATAGCAGTTACAATTGTTTTTCAACAAGCTGTAGTTACTGTAGGCTGCTGCCAGTTTACCGGTACACAGGTGTAATACGTTTAGGGCAAGTTAACACTCTCTAATGAATTCATCTCATACGACAAAATTGGAATGCAATATCTGCAAATGAGTGAAGAGCTATGTGCGATCCCAAAGTATGAAACACCTTTGAAGAACCTGAATCGCAATCTGGGCGGTGACGAGGGGAAGAATGTGTTCTGCGTAAACTAGTGCACCTGTAGAGCCTAAAGCTGGGGAGAGTGCATTCAGTATCAGTTGCGAATGTTTCTAATTTAAACCGCGCACATTAAAAACCTCCGTGCAGTTTTGCAAAACGCAAAACCCCCCTTTCTGCTGTTTAAAGGTAATGACACGTAGGGCCATAACATGCATACTATGATCTTCTGTCCCAATAATCAAAGCGAATAGCACAACCGTTAGTGTTATGCGCCTTCTCTGTCAAATTCGCTGTAAAAATTGTTAGTGTGGGATGCTGTGATCGGCAGACAAACTGACTTCTGGAGCAATATAAAGTATGAAGCACTGTGATCTCAGTTCTTTCACTGCCGTTTAGACATCATCAGGTCTTACAGTAAAAAAAATTGAGGAATAAATACATGCATATTTCACGTCGCAACCCTTATGAGGTATTTAGTAGTCTGAATTATAAAGGATTCCAGATTCAGGTCGGAAGACAGACTTTATTCCACCGAAGGAATGGCATCATGCCAATGATTCTTGCATTTCGTGCTATATATATTTCTTTTATTTCAGGTAGAATGCGTATGCATTGTCAACGATATCGCTTGGCATATTTTTGCAATTTACATAAATTAGTATTTACAAATCCCCTTGTGGATGATTACAAGAACTTGCTTAGCATGAGTATGTCGTTAGCATTTGCAAGATAGGGGGCTCTGGAATGCATATCTAATCCTGGAGTGCATGCCGCCCTCTAGTCTCATCAGCAATTTCCTGGAAATCATCTGAAAGGTTTCTTATGATGTATGTAAATTTGTTGTACGGGAGAAACAGGGAATTTAAGCAGGTGAATTATGCAGCGTAAGAATGATGTCAGCAAGAAGCAAGCATCAGCAAGCGATCAGAAAGCACTGTTGCTCGACACATAGACTATCAAACATGAATAATTGGGCTGGTTTGAAATTCTGGCAGTGGAAGGAAATTTTTTTCTCTAATCAATATCTCAACTCTTTCATTATTCAGTCTACAACCATTGCCTTAACCAATTATTGTTCACAATCACTATCCTAACTACGCGAAATCATCCTGGCCGATAAAAAGCCTTCATAAGCTGCTTTTTTCACTGGTGATTATCTGCGGGAAAGTTGCGTCCGCGTGAAAACCATACCGTCTACGTATTTCTCGTATTTTTGATAAATGCGAAGGGAAGAACCTACTAACTATCTACTTAGCTAATCCACCTGCTTAGCTAAGTAGGTAGAAAAGCTGCAGGAAAATGGTGGTGGCATCGAATTGGACTTCAGCCCCAAGGGCCTCTTCATGGCCACTGGAGGAACTGCTTGTGGGCTTGGCTTCTGCAGTCAACTGCTGTGGCGTCGGTTATCATTCTTGAGGGCCATGGCCCTCAAGAATGATAACCTTGTTTCTACAGGCTGCATATAAAAGGATAATTTTTTGAGCTAAGTCTTTTCCCTAAAAGAACTCATTTAAGTTGCATTCGTAGCTTTGCGACCAAAAAATTGCCGTGTGACTGGCCACTCAAGGCACGTTGCGTGTGTTCACGTACTTGTTTCTTGAAAAAAACGTTTTTTATATAGCACACAATGAGCAACAGAAAGCTGTATAAGGAGGCTTTCATGTTGTTCTACAATTTTTCTCGTTGATACTTTTCATCTAATCATTTGAGAAGTTTGTTATTTAATTAAGAATATTTATGTAATTAGGCAGAATGCAAAAAATAATCTGAGTATCTCCAAGCGACGGCAATCAACATTACCTTGGTTCTGTATAGTTACATGACATTTATGTATTTTTAATCTTGGTGCATGATAGTTGGGACACTCTCTAGATAAAAAAAAACAATATTAAAACCTTTACAATCAGGTCGTGCCTGTTATTGGCGACTATGGCTGCTTCAATATAATTTTTCTGTAAGGTCAAAGCAGTATTAAAGTTAAACTGTTTTCCAGCAAGGGCAGGCAATCTAGAAAATCAAGCAAAAGGTCAAGTTCTTTTCGCTATCCAGATGTTTAGCTAAGAATCTGTATAACAAGAAAACAGGGCACAACACCTAATAAACTATCTAAAATTCGAAAATCTCAATTGAACGAGAAAGCAGTGTTTCACATTGCAGCAGAAAGCCACCAGGCTCTGTGGAGTAAACCCTTAAAATGTGCTCGAAGTGAAGTAGTTGTTACCGTAATGCTTGGGCACCATATGAACATAACAATTACCAACTTTCACCAGAATATTAACGCCACTAAATGAATTGGGCTTTGAAGATTCTCAATCTGAAATCCTCAACAAATTTTTTCTGGCGTTCAACGTATTGAGCTGATTCTGTGTGCTCAAAAAGTCGGCTCCCAAAAACGCAAGCTCGCAGTCGCAATTTCTTTAAAGGCACCATTAGCTGAAGTCTCAAGATAGGGTTTAGCTGCAGATATAGTGGATAATGCATGGCAATCATGAACACGTTTACATGTTAACCAGAGGGGCCACTCGCGCAGTTATGAAATTATGTGATGCAGACAAATGATATATTGAAAGTGGTTTCGTGAAGTGTTACATACTTCCAAGGCTTCCTCTCAAGTTGTGAAAGCTGTCTCCGCTACCCAAATAAACAGTTAAAAAAGAACTTCAACATTCTAACCGTACGTTGGCCATTTGCAAGAAACAAGCAATCTTTTTAGCTCCGAGCTTGCCACGTGCAAATTTACTATGCCACAGTACTTGCTTTGCCCAGTATCCGCCGCATTAGGATGCAATGCGTTCAAAGCCGTTGCCTTTTGTTTTTCTGCTTTTTTAAACAGTTTACCATATGTTCAGTTGGCATCAGGAAAGGGGGCACAAAATAATGTGCACCACTGATTTCTAACATGTTTTGCTGGATGCCGCTCGCTGCCGCCGGGGGCAGGTGAAGCCTTTGGCAAAGCGGTGTCGTGCAGTGGCTTCTATTGGAAGCAGTACGTATGGCACACTAACTGTAGTGTGGGATCAAATAATATAGCTACCATAAAAAATGATTCCTCGTGGTTTTCCACATCGTAGGAGATGCAGTATCTACGTGTCTCGTGAACGCTTTTATGACAATCTGAACCCGTATACGATAATGTTTCCAGTGTGCGCCAATTATGTTAGCGATGCTGTAGGCGCCGCAATAAAAAAATTCTGGAGATCTTCTCGAAACACTGCTATTGCCTGCTTGGGTAGCATACGGTGCAAGAGGCACGTATTTTAGGCGAAAGAATGCCACACACCCGTGCAGACAAAGTGCTGCTGCAAAGTCCTGAAGCCCCAACTTCCGGGACAAGATTGGCTTCAATTGAGGGCGCTCGATGTGCTATCCACCCCCTGTAGTAGAGATCGGTAGCGTGGACCGTTTCATAGTGGCTTTCCTTTCTGGTCGGAGCCTTGGCAACAACTGACACCTTACTTTCTTTGAACCTGAAACAGATGCAAGAAAAGTCGCATCACTCTGCGTTGATTCTATAGCTTTATTTTTCTATGCATACTGCCTACATATTCTATCAAATCATTAAAAAATACAGTTGTCAGAATTTTACTACTTTTGCTAGACGTGTGAAACATGTGACCAGCCCTCTGACAGAATGTAACTATAGAAGCCTACACTGGAAAGCTACACTACAATTTAAGTTTACGTGACGCTGTATGAACATACAGTAAGGTTACTGTAGGCTTTAGCCCTGTGTCAAATAAAACATAATTGCCAATTATTTATGGTGTACTCCTACTTATTCTGAATCATCAAGCTGCACAATCAATGTTCCAAGGGAACACTTTGTTGGCTTTTGATTGCCTATGTGATTCATTTCCTACTTACACATAGAGTAATCCCATTGCCATAAGAAAAATTAGTTAGGAAAAGAAATGCCGTGATAACCTTCCACATCTGCTCAGTGCAGGAGCAATTGCCAACAGCACGTGGTTGAAGCTGCATAAATGTACAGTTTTCACTCAGCCTAATTGCTCCGCAAGTAATAAAGAGGCACCCTGTGCACCTTCACATAACCAATCCAATCTGTCTACTTGATACTGCTGAGGCTGCTGCTTGGTACTGTTCGGCAACTAGGTTTTGGTTTTCTGCTATACATAATTATTTAGGTACTAGTAGCTTACTTCGCAATAAGATGGAACGAGGGGCACTGGTCATCTGCACATAACTAATAAGATTGCAAATGTAAAACAAGAGGATGACTATGGACCTCTTAGATAAAGAACATATATATTACGATTACATTGTGATGTGATGCCACAATGAAACAGAAAGCAACGCACAAATATGTATGGTGCTGCCATGCCACCAAAGTATTTGACAGGCAGTACTTCATTAGTTCCAGCGACACAGCCAAGCAAGACAGGCCGTGTTTCCTCGTGTGTATTTGAACACAGCTCCACACGAGGTAGCGATTTGAGTACTGCTGCCCAGTGGTTTAGCTGGCCGCAGTTTGAAATGCCAGAAAATATAGACACAAGAAACTGCGTTATATTCCTGTCGCGAACAAGAATATAACGTGAACTGCATTTCGAGGCCAGAAATTATAGAGAAAAAAAACACCCGCCGTGGTTGCTCAGTGGCTATGATGTTGGGCTGCTGAGCACGAGGTCGCGGGATCGAATCCCGGCCACGGCGGCCGCATTTCGATGAGGCGAAATGCGAAAACACCCGTGTGCTTAGATTTAGGTGCACGTTAAAAAACCCCAGGTGGTCAAAATTTCCGGAGTCATCCACTACTGCATGCCTCATAATCAAAAATAGGTTTTGGCACGTAAAACCCCAAATATTATTAGAAAAAAACGTTTGTATTATATTCATGCAAATTGGTAAGCTGCATCACATGTTCCACATGATAAATTTTCACGATGCACCAGTCTGCAAGGTGTTATAGACAAAGTCCACTACATTTAGTGCACATATCACAGTATTATGGTACGCAATAAAGTGACCTCTCACAATATAAAACGGGTTTCCCCAATGTTACAAGAAAAGTTGACATTATTCAATCAGAGCCCTGTAAATTTTAGCATGCCGGAGCACCACTTGGTTAAACAATAACGATGTAATGTCTATGTGTACAAGTATTGCGCATTCTTTTCTGCCATTGTCTAAAAGAAATAAATTTTCCCATCTAGGTTTACCTCATACAACAGTAGTACTAAACACAAATTTTATATATTCACCCTAACAGGAACACCTCATTCGAACTTTGCTGCAAATAGACGTCTGTTTATGTCAGTCTCCGAGAATGCTGAACTTTGCTGCATACTTTACAGAGAAATTATAGTGGTATCACGTAACTCTAAAGCTATTAAGGACTGCAGCATTGTAGAACACACCTACAAATGTCCCATTTCATATGTAACATCTTAATTGATTCGCTTGTACAACTTAACAAGCGCAAATTATTATTACGTCTGCTTGTTTAGCATTGTTGCCTGCTAGTCAACAATCGAATGACATCAATATATTACCATATAAAATCAGCGAACATAATTTCGGTTATATATTTACACCTTCGAATTCTGCCACAGCTGCACTCTGTCATATCTGTTGCAATAATGAAGGGGTGCTGGTCTACCAGCATTTTAATGCCACTAACAGTGATCACCTAAACACCTAAGTAGGTGGTCATGATTTAGGTAGCAAAATGCTCAGAGAAAGAAAATCCACTCACTTCGAGAGCAACAATACCGCCACAACTTGAGAGAGATGGACCTATTGCAAGCAGCAGACCTCTTCTCAGCTACAGCAGGACGACAACAACTAGTCTTTAGGTAAAAAAATGATTCATTACTAATGATAAGTTGAGAACAAGAAACCTTGTTCTAGCTAAGTATCAATACAACCTGATATCAGTGCATATCTACTCCGCGATTTAGTAATACAACGGAATTATTCGTAAAATACAGTCTATGATGATTTCATCCGCTTCTTTTCTATGTCCAAATATTTTTGAAACTGATATATTTACAGCTTCCTTACTGACACGGATGCCTTGACTGCCCAGACATTATTCGAAGCAAAACGTCTTGCTGCACCGCAAGCAGTTGCACCAAGGAAACACACAGCAGAGCAGCCAGAGAGATGAACCTATTTTTGGTCGCTGCAACAAAAACTTGCATGCAAGAAAGAAAGCAACGATTACACATAAGTGAGCCACTGCTATTATCTCGAACATTTAGTTCCTTATTCTAACGGAAGTTCTCGCCGTACAGTATACTCTCATTCCGGTACAAGCATCAATAGAAGTTCGCAACTGAATGCAGTTTTATTCTGCGCTTTTCACACAAGTGAGCAAGAGGTTAGAAGTGTCACACGGAAAATTGCGATCGCGCCGATCGGGCCGATCGCGCTACCATTGAAATCGATCTGAAAGGATAGGCGACCCTTTTCCCCATTCACGCGTCATTTTTGCCTTAAGACGTTGCTTAGCGGTCTTTTGAAACAATATTTCTGCTCGCAACGCCGGCTTACCACAAATCATGTTAACACCTACGTTATGCAAACCAAATAAAATTAAAATGGGCTTACCTCATGAGCAAGTTACGAGCTCGCGTATGCTGTTGAACATCAGTTCAGAGCAGGCTATCGTGTGTCCAAGCGCATACGAGGTACCCGAACCCAGGACAACTTCTTCGGTGCGTGCAGTTTTGTAGACGAAGTGAAACACATTCAGCGTGAATATCCCCGCGCTATGATGGCACATGACGAGCCCAGAAGCGTTCACCACGCAGTGACAAATCCGGAACTTTGCTAATTCGAACATGCCGAGACTGAAGCAGCGTGACCATCCATCGCTTCTGCTCTTCGCTCCCGTTGCGTCAATCTCTCTTCCCTGGAGCCTTGCTCTACTATTGAGTACAAATCAAGACATATTTACGGTAAACTAACAATTTTTACAGCATGAAATGATAACAGCCTGCTGACTACACATGTGCAGCTTTGTCTACCGCTCCTTGGATCGGAAGCGCAGCGCGTGCTGCCCCCTGGTGCAGCACCCTGAGCACAGACAACAGAACAGAATCGTTTCCTTTTCGCATTGGTGCTTTAGTTGCTGGAACAGAAAAATAGTTGCTTGAAAAATAATTTAATTCTGAAAGAGGAGAATGCTTCCTCTTTCTCAAGAGGTAGTGCATTTCATACAAATAGATCAAGAATGCAAAAAGAAGACAGGCAGGGATATGAACCAGACGGTTTGATACTGGGGACAGCAAACCCAAGTGTTGCAATGCAGTGCAAATCAGTGCGCTGTGAGGCATCATTAAGTTCTAGTTTAGTGCTAACTCGGGCTGGTTTGTGTATGTAATGAACGGGAAAATAATCAGTTATGTCATACCATTTACCCATGGATAAAGCACGTGGAACTAATGGTGTTGCTTGCTGGGTCAAAACTAAATAGAGCTGGAAACATTGCGCGAACTCGGCACTGGGCATTCTTTCTTACCTCTTTTTTCTTTTTTACTGTACACACAGTACTTGGACGGTACTAGGTTTTTCATATTGTTAGATGAAAATTTGTGAGTACAAGCGCTCATTCAGACAGCCTGTATAATTTTCGTCGCAAAAATACAGCTGTTCGCATAACAAAAATACGGAATTTTGTCTGTTTCGTGCACAACAGTGTAGCCACTGTACTATTACAGGGAAATGTCCGCAAAAATTAAAACAGGGAGCATTCTGTAATTATGCAAAAAAGAAGCGAGGCGTGCAGACAGGACACAAGAGTAGAGAAGTGGACAACACAAACGCCGACTATCAACTGAAGGGAGCACTGAGGCGAAAAAAGAAGACACAAAACTCATCTGCGCATGCTCAGGAATGGTAACACCACATGTCAGTCGGGTACACGTGCCGGTCTACGTGAGAGATAACTCTTAAGGCACTTAATCTCTTCCTTATGTAAAGTAATCGAAGGCTGACTCACGCACGCACTTCCACCATTAAAGATATGCCATGCGTCTACCATAAGACGCGTATCTTCATTCATATACCTGTACAATATCGCGATTTCATCTAACTCTGCCGTGCAGTTACAATCTCGGCAATGCAGCGGAAGATTAGAAGGCGACCCACCAGTTAACGACCTTTTATGTTCCATTAGCCTCTGATTGATTTTGTGTCTTCTTCTTCTTTCGCCTCAGTGCTCCCTTCAGTTGATAGTCGGCGTTCGTGTTGTCCACTTCTCTACTCTTGTGTCCTGTCTGCACGCCTCACTTCTTTTTTGCATAATGAATCCTTACCAACTAGCTCAGCTTCCTGTCGTTCTAAGCATTCCGTAAATTAACGGCAGCTTTTGTCTCATTTTTCAAATAGGAAATATTTTCGTATTTTTACATTAAATTCCTCTTTATAATGACGGAGATCCTCCATATAATAACTGAAATTTTTTATATTGTAACCAAGATAAATACAAGGATGGAATAATGATGACGCCAGCGAGTTGACTGATGGATTTGTGTTATAATTGTGTAATATTTTTGTTTAGATCCTAAAGGGCAAATTAGTTCTAAATCATAGTTTAAAACATATTTTCGCGTTCACTGATATATGACTCAACTATAAAAAAAGTTCTACGGTTTTTCACGCAGTTAGAACAAAGTGGTTAAATAAATAAATTCTGGAGTTTTACATGCAAAAACCACCATCTGATTATGCGGCACGACGTAGTGGGGGACTCCGGATTTATTATAACCACGTGGGGTTTTTTAACGTGCCCCCAATTCACGGTACATGGGCCTATTCGCATTTCGGCCCCATCAACATGGGGCCTCCGCTGCAAGGGTTTGATCCCGCGACCTCATGCGTAGCAGCGCAACGCTAAAGCCACTTAGCAACCACGCGAGTAAAAGCAAGCTATGAAAAATTTCTCATATGCATGAAACCAGTAAAGAATGCCCCGCTTTTCAATGCGGCCTTGAGGAATCCCCAGCTTTAGTTGGCTTGTAGACGTTTGCTTCCGAAGTATAAATTGGGAAACACTAGTTTCACTGAATAGCCAACGTTAATAGATTCTTAAAGTTTGTTCACGAAAACCTGCCAGTTATTTTGCAGCTAACACCCAGACACTATGTAATGTTCTTCTACCTGACTTTGATTGGGAACGCCTGCAAAATACCGTATAAGCCGGTGTACCCAGTCGTTTTGCGCGCCGGAAGTGTGGTGTTTGTTCTCAAGGACTCTTTTTAAACGATGGAGCCGACCGCAATCCTACGGAATATAATAAAGCGTAAGCAAAAAATGCAATTGACCTCGGTATTTTGCGTAAGTAAGACGTGTTCCAATTTTGTTCAGAATAAGAAAAGCTGCTATGTTCGCGACTGCTAAGCAACAATTCAGCTCCAATAGTCTAGGCACTCGCAGCCACGTGGACATTAATCTCCACGTATGCCACATGGACATTATTCTTTGAATACACTTGAAAATACTGCGATACAGTTGCAAAAACATGGTGCCCATCATTGTCCTTTTACTTCGCTGATATTTTTAAGAGTTAGAAAGACGTAGCATGTCAATCTCGACTTCGCGGAATGAACAATAGGACGTGTTTCTGAACCTCCACTGCATTATTTTCAATTGGAAGTTATCCATGTGATCACTGCAAGAAGAAAAACGGTACAAAGTAAAAGGCACGCAACACAAGCGCAGACTCGCAGCTTGTTTAATCTGAAAGGTGCTACAAATGGATAGTTCACCAAAGTACCCGGGTCATATCTAAGGCGGAATGGCACAAAATTAATATACTTGGCAAAGTAGTATGTTCTACGAGTCGACATCAACGTACTGTGTTAAACAGATATGAAAACTTCTGATCTTTCAGCGTTATTGACGGTTGACGTAGCTTTCTCTTTCGTTTTTTTTACAAAATAGAATGCTTCCGCTATAGCGTAGTTCAACTGTTCCCGCCCTCTTCTTCGGATGCCTGTGCTTTGATAGCACACCATTTGCAAGTCAGCACTTGTTTGCTTCAATTCATGTTCGTATTTTTCTTTGCGCAGTAATAACATGAATTCGCACCGACTCTCCCAGTTTTAGACCCACCTAATACAATTTCTCTCGAACGTCAAGTACTTTAAGCCAGCAAAATCATATTAACAATCACCTAAGGGTGCGGCACCTTACAATGTCGCGGGCAGATTACATTTAGTAGCGCAGATTGGCAAGATCGTGAAGTCAGGTGGCCAAGGCCAAGGTCACCATCAGCAAAGTGCCAGCCAACGACGAGAGTGACTGGACGTAAAAGCACATTGACAATGGGCAAGACATGCGCGTCTGTCGATGATACGGCGCGGGAGGCGAGTTCTTTTTGTGCGCCGAGCCGCCCTGAAACAGGTTTCTACAGCAGATCGTGAAGCTACTGCTTGCAAATGTCCCAAACGGTCACGTCCTCCACATGCGTCTCAAATCACATGCGTACTGCGCGTCCAAAATAAAAGATGACATTGGCAAGCATAAATCTGGCATCGCATCATTAATGTCACATACGCGCTCGTACATTGCCAGCAAGTCTTCGACATCCACGTCACTGGTGCCGCTGAGTGTCCCTGGGTCACGCAGATCACGCACCGAAATGCCAACAGACAAGCAAGCAAAGGGAATCATCGGGGAAATTAGCTGTGGCTGAAACTCAAATGCCGAAATTACTAAAAAAAAGGGAGACGAAAATGGACCAAGAGATGACTTGTCGCCGGTGCGAGCCGAACCAACAACCTTCGAATTACGTGTGTTGCAGTACCAAATGCACTATAGCAACGCTTCTTTTTTTTCTTTATTGCATGGAATTATCGGTACTGTCAAACCAATGCAGTTACATTACATATGAACAAATAAGAGGAACAAATTCTCAGATAGTATACAGTCCAATGACAGTTAAAAATTCTGGCAAACAAGCACAAGCGTCCAGACGCGAAATCCATTCAGGGACGGGATAGCGCATATGTAGTCCGTATTGTGGTGGCTACATATGCGCTATAGCAACGCCTATCAATATGTCTACTAACTAGGGTATTTATTTGTACTAGCCTTGCCCCAGGAGTGTTGGCGGGCGCCATTCAGAGCCATAGTGGGCGTATGCTAGGGGGGAGTATCTTCTTCTGCCCGATGGCGTCATGGCACATGTGAACGTAGGAGACCAGGCCACTGGATATATATAAATATATATATATATATATAAATATATATATATATATATACGAGAAGAAAAGGGGGTTAACCAGGGGCCCGATTTTTACTACTCGTGTTATAAGAAGCCAACAAACATTGACAGCAAGTACAACATAGGGGAAATTCCTTGTGCTTACCAAACGAAATAACGAAACTATGCATTATGGAACTGAAAGTGGATAAGCAAAACAAGCTTTGCATTGCCAAGGTTGCGGGATCAGCAATCTATTTCTCCGCACAGTTCCGGAATTTATATATCGAAATTGGCGTCGTCCTGAGAATTCGTTTCAACTGGATCCGCCTTGCGAAGTCCACTGCTAGAATTTGTAAATTGCAATACGGGTCATAAAATAATTAGCTAAAAAGTTAATTAGTGAATTCATGTGAGATACGCCATTTTGCATTTAAGTTTTTCGTGCAAGTAGTCTCCACGGCTTCGAGTATGGACCGGCTCGTAACCTAGAATTGAGCTATCTGGTACATGCATCCTTTAATAAATTTTTAAAGTCTGTCCTGAAACACTATATATATATATATATATATATATATATATATATATATATATATATATATATATATATATATATATATATATATATATATATATATATATATATATATATATATATATATGCATATGGCATAGGGTCTAGGAATAGCAGGGGAGAGTTACTAGTAGAATTTGCAAAACAGAATAATATGCGGATAATGAATACCTTCTTCCGCAAGCGGGTTAGCCGAAAGTGGACATGGAGGAGCCCAAATGGTGACACAGGAAATGAAATAGACTTCATACTCTGCGCTAACTCTGTCGTCATACAAGATGTGGACTTGCTCGGCAAGGTGCGCTGCAATGACCATAGGATGGTGAGGACTCGAATTAGCCTAGACTTGAGGAGGGAACGGAAGAAACTGGCACAAAAGAAGCCAATCAATGAGTTAGTGGTGAGACGGAAACTAGAGGAATTCCGGATCAAGCTACAGAACAGGTATTCGGTTTTAACTCAGGAAGAGGACCTTAGTGTTGAAGCAATGAACGACAATCTTATGGGCATCATTAAGGAGTGTGCAATAGAAGTCGGTGGTGACTCCGTTAGACAGGATACCAGTAAGGTATCCCAGGAGACGAAAGTTCTGATCAAGAAACGCCAATGTATGAAAGCCTCTTACCCTACAGCAAGAATACAACTGGCACAATTTTCTACGTTAATCAACAAGCGTAAGACAGCTGACATAAGGAACTATAATATGGATAGAATTGAACATGCTCTCAGGAAAGGAAGAGGCCTAAAAGCAGTGAAGAAGAAACTAGGAATAGGGAAGAATAAGATGTATGCGTTAAGAGATAAAGCCGGCAATATCGTTACTAATATGGATGAGATAGTTCAAGTGGCTGAGCAGTTCTATAGAGATTTACACAGTACCAGTAGCACCCACGACGATAATGTGAGAGAGAGAATAGTCTAGAGGAATTTGAAATCCCACAAGTAACGCCGGAAGGAGTAAAGAACGCCCTGGGAGCTATGCAAAGGGGGAAGGCAGCTGGGGAGGATCAGGTAACAGCAGATTTGTTGAAGGATGGTGGGAACAATTTTATAGAAAGGCTGTCCACCCTATATACACAATGCCTCATGACCTGGAGCGTACCGGGATCTTGGAAGAACGCTAACATAATCCTAATCCATAAGGAAGGGTACGCCAAAGACTTGGAAAATTATAGACCGATCAGCGTACTGTCCGTTGCCTACAAAGTATTTACTAGAATAAGGAACACCTTAGACTTCTGTCAACCAAACGACCAGGCAGGATTCTGTAAATGCTACTCAACAATAGACCATATTCACACTATCAATCAGGGGATAGAGAAATGTGCGGAATATAACCAACTCTTATATATAGCTTTCATTGATTACAAAAAGCGTTTGATTCAGTCGAAACCTCCGCAGTCATGGAGGCATTACGGAATCAGGGTGTAGACGAGCCGTATGTAAAAATACTGAAAGATATGTATAGCGGGTCCACAGCCACCGTAGTCCTCCATAAAAAAAGCAACAAAATTCCAATAAAGTAAGGCGTCAGGCAGGGACATAGGATCTCTCCAATGCTATTCACAGCGTATTTACATGATGTATTCAGAGACCTGGATTGGGAAGAATTGGGGATAAGAGTTAATAGAGAATACCTTAGTAACTTGCGATTCACTGATGATATTGCCTTGCTTAGTAACTGAGGGAACCAATTGCAATGCATGCTCACTGACCTGTAGAGGCAAAGCATGAGAGTGGGTCTAAAAATTAATTTGCAGAAAACTAAAATAATGCTTAACAGCCTCGGAAGAGAACAGCAGTTTACGATAGGTAGCGAGGCACTGGAAGCGCTAAAGGAATACATCTACTTAGGGCGGGCAGTGACCGCGGACCCGGATCATCAGACTGAAATAATCAGAAGAATAAGAATGGGCGGGGGTGCGTTTGGCAGGCATTGTCAAATCATGAACAGCAGGTTCCCACTATTCCTCAAGAGAAAAGTGTATAACAGCTGTGTCTTACCAGTACTCACGTATGGGGCAGAAACCTGGCGGCTTACGAAAAGGGTTCTACTTAAATTGAGGACCACGCAACGAGCTATGGAAAGAAGAATGATGGGTGTAACGTTAAGGGATAAGAAAAGATCAGATTGGGTGAGGGAACAACCGCGGGTTAATGACATCTTAGCTGAAATCAAGAAAAAAGAAATGGGCATGGGCAGGACATGTAATGAGGAGGGAAGATAACGGATGGTCATTAAGGGTTACGGACTGGATTTGAAGGGAAGGGAAGCGTAGCAGGGGGCGGCAGAAAGTTAGGTAGGCAGATGACATTAAGAAGTTTGTAGGGACAACATGACCATGTTGAAATGGGTGTACTTACAGTTCCGAGGGTAACGTCTCTTCGTAATCGAGGAGGCAGGTGACGCAGAGCAGGAACAGCTGGTTGCCCGAGCGGCTCACACTCGTGATAAGCACTGGCGATCCGGCTGGCCCACTGGTTGCACAGCAGTCATGGAAGAGACGATCTGGCTGGCCTTGTTCTTGTGCTCTTCTTCTTCATTACAATTGCCCCCGGTGCAAAAGCCGAGCCATCCTGGCGACTAACGACGTGGAGACGAGCAGGTAATAGAATAGTTTCAGGCGGCGAACGTGAACAACATCGCGTCCACGAAGGCGCTTGTCGGATGTCGATGTAAGCGGCTCTATCACATAGTTGACCGGAGAGGTGCGTTTGACGATGCGGTATGGGCCATCATACTGCGAGAGAAGTTTTGTCGAAAGTCAAGGCGTGGTAGAAGGCACGGACAACAAGACAAGTGTGCCGGGAGCGAAGTTTGGATTCGTTGCGTCACCATCACGATTGGCTTTTTGTCGTTGTTGGACGGCGGAGGTGAACTTTCGGGCTAATTGGCAGCATTCCTCGGCGTATCGGGCGACGGCTGAAACGGGAGCACACTCTGACTAGTCAGGTGTATAAGGCAAAGCCGTATCGATAGTATGGGAAGGATCGCGACCGTAGAGAAGAAAGTATGGAGAGAATCCTGTAGTACTTTGTGTAGCTGTAATATATGCATACGTGACAAACGGGAGGATATGTCCCAGTTTGTATGCTCCGATGAGACGTAGATGGCGAGCATATCACCAAGGGTGCTATTGAAACGCTCAGTGAGCCCGTTAGTTGGAGCATGGTACGCCGTGGTGGCCCGGTGAACTATGCGGCATTGAGCAAGCAGAGCTTCAACCACCTGCGACAGAAACACAGGGCCTCTATCCCTCAGCAGCTCCCGAGGTGGGCCCTGACGAAGAATGAAACGATGGAGCAGAAAGAATGCAACGTCACTGGCGGTCGCTGAAGGTAGAGCAGCGGTTTCAGCATAGCGTGTAAGGCGATCAACTGTGACAATAATTCATCGTTCTCCAGCGGGTGTTAGTGGTAGCGGCCCGTACAGGTCAATTCCCACACGGTCGAAGGCACAAACAGGGGACGGAAGCTGCTGTAGTAAACCGTGGGTCGGATGAGGCGGAGATTTGCGGCGTTGGCATTGCAGGCACGAGCGGACAAACTTTTGGACTAAAGTAAACATTCCTCGCCGTTAGTAGCGTTGCCGCAGGCGCTCATACGTCTTCAAAACGCCTGCGTGTGCACATTGTGGGTCAGTATGGAAAGACGCGCACATGTCGGAACGCAAAGTCCTAGGGATAACCAGGAGCCACTTGCGACCATCGGGCTGGCAGTTGCGTCGATACAGGACGTTTTCCCGGACAGCAAAATGGACAGCCTGGCGACGCAGGGAGCGAGAGATGGACATGCAGGCGAGCCAGAAAGGAGATCAAGAACAGAGGCCACCAATGGAACCTTGCGCTGTTCTGAAGCGAAGGTGTCGATGTGAACCGAGGTTACCGCCTTAATGGTGGAGAGGGAGGCCGTGTCGGCTGGCAGCGGAGAACGGGACAGAGCGTCAGCGTCAGTGTGCTTGCTACCTGAGCGGTATATGTCGTGTATGTCGTATTCTTGAATGCGCAGAGCCTAGTGGGCAAGGAAACCAGGCGGGTCTTTTAAAGAGGATAACCAACAAAGGTCGTGATCGTAAGTAACCACATTGAAAGGCCTGCCGTATAAATAAGGGCGAAACGTCCCGCATGCCCAAACGATGGCCAGGCATTGTTTTTCTGTGACGCTGCAATTGCATTCCGCCTTGGTCAGCGCACGACTGGCTTAAGCAACGACGTACTCGGAGTAGCCAGACTTGCGATGCGCAAGGACAGAGCCTAGGCCAATATCACTGGCATCGGTATGCACTTCAGTTGGGGCGGTGGGGTCCTAGTGTAGCAGTATAGGCGGAGACGTCAGGAGACGGCGTAAGGTCACGAGCGCGGTGTCGCATGCACGAGACCAGGAGGATAGGTCGTGGGCGTCACAAAAGAGTTGTGTCAGAGGTGCTATTATCGAGGAAAAATTACAAACAAAGCGTCTGAAGTAAGAACAGAAGCCGATGAAGGCGCGGAGTTCTTTGAGTGTCTTAGGTTTCGGAAATTGTGCCACGGCGCGAAGTTTTGATGGGTTGGGGCAAATGCCGTCTTGTGATACGACGTGACCTAGAATCATGAGCTTGCGCACGGCGAACTGGCACTTCTTCAGATTCAGTTGCAGGCCTGCGTTGGTCAAGGACGGCAACACTTGCCTAAGGCGAAGAAGATGCGTGCTGAAATCAGGGGCGAGCACAACGATGTCGTCGAGGTAGCACAACCCCGTGCTCCATTTTAGGCCGCGCAAGATATTGTCCATCATTCGTTCAAACGTTGCAGGCCCATTGCATAGGCCGAATGACATCACATTCAATTCGTATAAACCATCTGGAGTAATGAATGCAGTTTTAGGGCGATCAACTGCTGACGTCGAGACCTGCCAATAGCCCGAGCGTGAATCCAACGAAGAGAAGAATTTAGCACCTTGCAAGCTGTCCAGAGCGTCGTCAATGCGCGGTAGAGCGTAGACGTCTTTTCGCGTTATCTTATTGAGACAGCAATAATCGACGCAGAACCGAATGGAACCATCTTTTTTTGTGCCGAGAACCACCGGTGATGCCCACTGGCTATTAGAAGGTCGAATGACGCAGTGCTGAAGCATGTCGTCCACGTGCTCACCGGTCACCAGACGCTCCTTGGCGGATACGTGGCACGGGCGCTGGCGCAATGGCGCGTTGGAGCCAGTGCCGATGTGGTGGCAGACGGTTGACGTGTGACCCAGAGTAGGCTGAGCGACATTAAAAGAAGAGGGGAACTGGGCAGTCAGGTGAAGAAGCTGGGAGCGCTGTTCGGAAGTAAGGTCATCGGCAATGAAAGGTGTGAATAAGTCAGGTGAAGGCGAAGCAGAAGGGGAAAGTGCACAGAAGTCAGTGAGCTCTGCATGCGAAGAATCCGGCACGTCGGTTATAAACATGTCATCAAGAGGCTGAACATGGCCAAGTGCTTCGCCGCAAAGAGCCATCAGGCCTGTAGGAAGCGGATTGCAGACAACGATGGCGCTGAAACCAGCTGAAATGTCAAGCGTGGCGAAATGGAGGGGAACGTCTTTGCGGGCCATGAAGAGTTCCGAAGGAGTGAAGAGGACAGCGCCTTCAGAGACAGCGCCACAGAAGACGGGAACAACCGCAGACGAGTGCGGCGGTAGGACGATGTCTTCTCGAAGAACTAGCTTAGCGGGAGGAGAAGTGGCGCCGACAAGGGGCACGTCACACAGAAGCGATATTTCGACTTCAGCACGTGCACAATTGGTGACGGCGTTATTTCGCGAAAGAAAGTGCCACCCAAGTATCACGTCGTGAGAACAGGACTGCAGAACCCCAAACTCCACAATATAGAGAACGCCCCGAATAACAACTCTAGCTGTGCATGCTGCTGAAGGCTGAACTGGCTGGGCGCTTGCTGTGCGAAGAGAAAACCCAGAAAGTGGCGTCGTAACTTTTCGTAAAGCGCGAGAGGCGTTCGTTTAGGACAGACACGGCTGCTCCAGTATCAATTAGCGCAACGGTAGGGACGCCGTCAACAGTAAGGTAGAGAACGTGCAAAGGCGACAATGGAGGATTTGTACAGTCGCGATCAATTTGAAGGTGATCGCTCGAGCGGTGACCAAAACTAGGAGCAGCGCCACGTCACGTAATCACCGTCAGTCAAGAGGAAGACATCAGACAGCTTCCCTCTCTCTGTTTTGCTGTTCGCTGAGCAGCTGTCACTCCCGTCTGGCAACTCGCAGCTTTTCGTCACCCTCCACGAGATAACCTGCGAATTCATTTCGACTGCCTTATCAGCTATTGCACAGAAGCGCCATTTTTAGCCAATGTGTGAAATGAGGCAGGGACGCACACACGTCATTGTCATGAAAGGGTAACAAGCACAAAAATGTGGCGAGTTAGTCTTGGGGGTGACGGTTGCAGCCTGGACGAGCGTAAAAGGGGAAGAAGGCAGCGCAATTTTTATCTTCGCTGTTCCGAAATCGGCCGCTATGCTTCTTGGAAGGTCCGCCGGTCGCAGCTCGAGCGATCACCTTCAAATTCATCGCGACTGTACAGATCGATGGCGATGCAGTTCCTGCCTCCTGAACTGCGGCGTTTAGTTTTCCTCTTGCGTGGGTGAAGGGCGCCAGCGCATGGGGGACCAGGAGTGGCGACGCGGCGAAGGTGAACGACGTGTAAGGACCGGGCGCTTGGTTGGTGGCCTGTTCGACTGCCGACTAAAATAAGTGTCGTGGAACGGCTGCACGTCGGCGTAGGGAGGCGACTGCACAAACTCCTCAGCGTGCAGCATGCGGCGGCAGCAGAGTCGTGCAACATGGCCGCGAATACCGCAGACAGTCTTGAGTGCTCCAAGGATTAGTAAGGGCAGGTGCAGGTCGATGAACGGGATGATGAACGGGTGGTAGCGGCCGAGGATGTAGCGCAACGAGTGGTTGACGAGGAGGCGGCGCGGCGACGGATGCGCAAGTAAGTGACGCGGCGACAGGGTACCGCTGATGCTGCATTGGTAGAGCCTCAGCAACTTGATCTTGAATAACCCGCCGAAGCGTAGGAGCGAGCTGTGTAGGAGGCTGTTGCGGCAGTGGCTGCTGTTGCGGTAGCTCAGCGAAGGGTAGCAGAGAAAGCTGACATGCAACTTCCTCCCGCAGGAAAGCTTGGATTTGTGTGAGCAAGGGGGGCGGGGGGAGATCAGAGAAGGCTGTGATGGAAGAGAGGGCCTCGTCAGCCACTGAGGGGCGCCTTGTCAACTCGCGCTGCTTCCTCAACTCGTCGTAGCTTTGGCACAAGTTTATGAACTCTGCTACGGTGCGCGGTCTCTTGGCGATCAACATTTGGAAAATGTCATCAGCGATGCCCTTCAAAATGTGCTTCAATTTCTTATTTTCGGGCATAGAAGCACCCGCACGTTTGCATAGATCGAGAACCTCTTCGATATAACAGGTGAATGTTTCGCCGGGTTGTTGCGCTCGCTCTCGTCACCGCTGCTCGGCGCGCAACTTGTGGATGGCAGAGCGGCCGAAAACTGCAGGGAAACTAGTCTTGAACGAGGACCAGGACTGAAAGTCGGCTTCGTGATTTTTAAACCACAGGTGAGCTACTCCCGCAAGGTAGAATATGACGGCATTTAACTTGGCGGTATCATCCCATCGATTGTGCAAGCTAACGCGTACCGTAGTAGACAACCAGTCATTGACGTCCTGTTCATCCATACCGCTGAAAAGCGCTGGATGGCGTTGCGGGACAGCGCCAGAGCCGGCAACGGGGGGTGGCTCCGACGTCGGCTGGGGAGAGTCAGGCATGACGGGAGGCAGAGTCCGAGACCGGAGTTCCAGGTTGTAGATGTTCTTGAATACCCCGCACGTTCCATTAATTGTAATGGGTTTACTGAACAGTTCTCATGGTAACGTCTGTTCGCAACCGGGAAGGCAGGTGACGCAAAGCAGGAACAGCTGGTTGCCCGAACGGCTCACACTCGTGCTAAGCACTGGCGATCCGGCTGGCCCACTGGTTGCGCTGAAGGCATAGAGTAGACGATCTGGCTGGCCTTGTTCTAGTGCTCTTCTTTCTCATTACAATATATACGTATATATATATATATATATATATATGCGTGTGTGTGTATGTGTGTGTTTGTGAGTGTGTGTACTTGAAGGAGAGTCGAGGGAAACAGATGGGCTCAATTTTTGTTCAAGTAGCCTATGTTTGCGTTGGGCAGGGCACCAGTGTTTATTAGCCGTGTGCCTGCGCTCCTAAGTTCACGCGTTACGTGACTCCATCGGGCAAGAGAAAGGTGTTTCATATCCAGCCGCCTGGCTCCAAGTGGCGCTCGATAACATTTGTAGGGCTAGGTCTCGTACACATAAATACCTAAGCTAGTCGACGCACTGATGGCATTGCTGTAGCAAAATTGGTTGGGCAACGCGCGCATAATGGTTCCGTCTCCACTGGCAACAGGTTATATTTTGATCCACTTTAATTTGTTCTCCATTCCCCCTTAATTAGTTTGTACATTTCAATGTCAACCTCAGATAATTGCACCTATGCTTACTTTGGTGACAGTGCCTGATGGCTTTGTATGGTCGTGACACTCACACACACACACACACACACACACACACACACACACACACACACACACACACAACACACACACACACACACACACACACACACACACACACACACACACACACACACACACACACACACACACACACACACACACACACACACACACACACACACACACACACACACACACACACACACACACACACACACGCACGCACGCACGCACGCACACACGCTCACACACACCCACATTCATTGACAGTGGCACCCTTTTCACGCAACGTATTGTACCGGCATTCGTATTTGGTGCCCTTGCTATAGCTTTATTCACCTGTGTCTACCTTGCAGTAAGCGTTTAGTATTTTTTGTTGTGTCGATTCTACTGCACATCTACTTGATACAGGTGGAGGCTTTTATGCTGATTCATGTGGCACGTTGTGCTTGTCATTATTTCGCAGATAGTGAAAACTTGCAGTTTGTGTTATCTTCGGCATCCATAAGGATTTAATATTACTGCCAAAGTATTTTGCGCGTTTGCAGCAACATTTAAGAAAGAGCTTAAAGCGGCTGTATACGGCCTGTTACTAGTCACTCTGGCTAAGGCAGACCCACCAGGCGAAACGTTTGGACAGTAAAGAAAGTGTTTCCAGCTACGTCGTTTTCTTTATATGGGTGCCCCGGCTACCATGCACAAAGATTGAAACATATGTAAATGTCACGTAACTCGACAGATCCAAGGGAATGTTGTTGGTCGTCGCTTGGAGATACTAAGACTATTTTGCGCATTTCGCCTAATTTCATATCAATTCTTAATCACTTAATGAAATCCTAAAGTATTACAATTAGTTGAAATGTGTCAATGAGAAAATTGTACAGCAAGATCAAAAACTCCCGGTACAGCTGTCTGTTGCTCAATAAGCTTTCCGAGCGTGAACGGAGCCCGCGATTACACGCAAAGCGCCATGAGCGGCCCGTCACGCGGAAATTTATCGTGTGTTTGTTTCACGAGCGGTAAACCAGTTTTACAACAAAATGTATGTCGCACCTATTGAGAAACAAAAAGTTGTACTGGGAGTTTGTCACCGTGCTCTACAATTTTGTTATTGACACTTCTCAACTATGATATTTGAGAAGTTGAATAAATAATTAGCACTAGTTATGTAATTAGGTGCTATGCGAAAAATAATCTGAGCATCCCCGAGCAACGACACACTACATTACCTTGGTTCTGTCGAGCTAGGTGACATTTTTTATATTTCTAAATTTCGGTACATGATAGTTGGGACACCCTGTATAAATATATAGGGTTCATTTTCGTTGTGACGACAGTTTCAACCCTGGCCGTTCCAAAACATGTCGCGTGCATATATCTTGAGAAAAAAAAAACAAGAGAACAGGAAAGCTCTTTTTTAACAATGGTAGTGTGACAAGATATTTGAAATTCCTAAAACAGATGTCCAATGCATAAAACGATTCTGTTCGCAGAGCTGCAAACGCTCTTTTCTCCTCATCATTCGCGTTTGGGAAAGCTGTGCTGCAGCTTGACATAACCTACAAATAAGGAAAGCATTTTTAGTGCTGCATCCAAGAGGCATGGCCACCCACTACGGTATGTTTTCCAGCACAGAGACGGGCTAGATTTTCGCCCATAGAGATCGCCTTGGTGCCTGTCAGAATTCAATGCTCTGAACTAACAGCCTCCAAGAAACGAACCGCTTCATTCAATAAAGTGTTTCGATCTCTCTCTTCTTGCAACCGCCCCGCGCTGGTCATACTAGTCTCGCGGGGTGATACACGGGGAATTCGTGCATATCTGTACATGCTAGGCATCGGTGTACGCCCTTCTGATGGGCAATTTGAGCGTGCATTTCGATAACCCCTCGACACGGGCCTGTGAACAAAGCCGTCGTACCCGAAACTTCTTGGAGTCGTAACTACTACATCCACGGTGGCCAATAAGCTTGTGTCTGCTGAAATAGCATCGCTGGTTGTGTGCTCAGCCACCTTGTGTCCGTTAGCTCGGGTTAACTGATTTCTCATGCGCAGAAGGCATAATAATAGTAGTTGCTGTCGATAGTGTTGATATTGCAAATAGCGCCGCTTTCCGTCTTTCCGATATTCTTTCGGCCACTCTACTTTCTGATATGCCGTCCACTTTGTGCCCATTTTCACTGCTGGACAGGTTCCGAACTAACTCCCAGCGGTCCGCTCTATTTCTTCTTTCTAACAACAAAAACAGCAACTTTTTTTACAGCCATGAGTAAACTTATGGGGACACGAATGAATAGCGGAGAGGACTGGAAATGTGCGCACAAAAAGCTGCTTTATCTCATTCCTTTTCTCTAGTAAAATGTTTTCATGGCCTAATGTGTTAGACAGCATTGCACAAGAAAGCCGCATCAAAATAGACACGCCCGCCGTGGTGTCTGAATGGCTTTGGCGTTGCGCTGCTAAGGACGAGGTCGCGGGATGAAATCCCGGCTGCGGCAGTCGCTTTTCGAAGGAGAGCGGAAACGCCCGTGTAACGTGCATTTGGTGCACATTAAAGACCACCAGTTAGTCAAAATGATTCCGGAGTCCCACAGTGCGGTGTGCCTTATAATGAGATCATGGTTTTCGCACGCTAAACCTCAGAAATTATTCCTATAATAATAAAATAGGCACGATAACAATGTGCTAAGGGTGCTAAGAAGTTGCTAGTTCTTCGTATCTTCTGATGTGATGGCGCCTATTCTTCCGCTTTCAGCGACTAGGATCCGCTTTCGACGAGGCTTTCTTACGGATGAGTCCCTCTGTATTTCGTCAAAAAATAGGAGTGGGAGGAAGCGTTCGAAATAGTCAAGCCCGAGCATGTAGCTCACTTTTAAAGGCTCAGTCACGTAATGCCAACCCAGCTTACCCACTAATGGCAAATTTCTTGATTTGGAACCCAGTGCACTTACCATGTCACTCAATGGCACATACATGGTTGGCCCTGTGCCAAGTAATTTTAGACCTCACTACTACGGTGACCGGCCGACGAAACCGGCGAGATAGCCTCCGCTATAATTGGGATCGGCGCACGAAACTAGCGATATAGGCTCGTTCGCAAGAAAGTGGCCCTATCCGGGGAATTCTTCGCATTAAAATCAAATTTTTACTATATTTATGAACCGATACCATCGGCTCATCGGCTTCTATAATGCGCGTCGACCTTATCATCCGATAGTTCATTACCATCGTTGACTTCTGTTCTTTACTCTGCCATTTATGAATTAACAATTCGGTGTGCAGCAATAGGTGTGTGCTCATTCCGTGTTAATCCTACAGAATAAGCATCTACCGCTCCGGAATAGGTACGTCCAACTGTTACACAATAGGTATAGAAGCCATAAATATATCAACATGTATATGCCAATGGGACACAGGGTAGATATTAGCAGCGACCTTCACTGTGCATAAACCGAAGTGCTGCAGAAGATTATACGTTGCGCGCGATGGCAGTAAACATAATTTTACGCATCGCCGTGATTGGTAAAGTATTTATTTCTCCTCTTTCCTCAAAGTTCTCTTTCTGTGGACTCCAACACATACGCAGTATCAGCAACGTTGTTGTTTATAATTAATCGTAGTTGAACGATGACGCCTGCATGTCGTTTTCGTCATGTGCTATGAAGCATACATGGCAGTCTATATCAACCTGTTAACCTTATGTGGACCACACATCCATTTTGCGCCATTCCCTACGACGGGTGTGTGAAGGCCACATTCGCAACCTGGTGGGCAGGTGTGATTGCGAGGACTGCAATCCTAGAAAGATGCATGAAAATAAAAATTTCAGGTACGGCAGAAGAATAGAACAACGCACCAAAACTGTGTGCGACCCAATCATTACTCAGGTTTTATTTATTATTTTACACACACAAATATAGCATTCTGTATATTCATTTCTTGATAAATCCCATTGTTAATGTTCTAGCCGCTATTCTGCAATATATTCAAAATATTTCAAATGTATTGTGCAAGGATCTCTCACCAACGCTAACAAATAATTATGCGGCAGAATATGGAGACTAGCCGTGCTCAGTTGGACACACAGAGTTACAATTTTACGAACCTTGCAAGATGTGGCACTGTTTAATCTAATCCACGATATTTTATGTCCTTATTTCAGTCTTTTTCAAGGTCCGTTGTGGTCAGCCAAAATAAATGGATGATGGCCTAAGTTACAGATGGTGTCGAAACTCCTGGCAGGTTTTCACTGCTTCTTTTAAAACGAATTATCTTCATCAAGGTTGGTACTGTATCATTCGATGGAATTGGTTATTGAGTTCGTATACATTTGTATAGGAACAACTGAAACAAATGTTCCTCTTGCCCCTGTGTGTCGTCAAGAATTTAAATGAAACTTTCCAATATTCACATTCTTATTGCACATCTTGGAGTGAAATATTCATGATATCTGTGGGACACATCCTAGGGGGCAAGCACGATTCATTTTGACTAGCTGGGGTTCGTTAATTCCCGCAATAATTAGCGTACGTGGGCGTTTCTTGCATTTCGCCCCCATGCAAATCTGGCCGCCGCTGTCGGGGTAAAGCTCCCGTCAGAGAATTGAAGCTCCGTATGGCTCCGATTTACTCGGTAAAATCACGTCACAATTACATCCTGCCCACAAACAGCCCCTGGGCGGTGGACGGCGTAAAAGTGTGTCACAAGCAGAACAAATGTGGTGATGACGTCAATGCACTTCCGTTTGCCTTCCTCCATCCTTTTCCCCATCTGTTATGCGCTCTAACTTTCCATGAAGATTTTCTCCTTATGTAGTTTCGAACACCTCACTGTTGAGTGAGTTGGTGCATATTCGCAAACATTTTTAACTGCGCAAATAAACAACTACAGAGAAAGCGCACTTATGCACTCGTCTTCAGATCTGAGCCTGTCTGCCTCTGTCGTTCCTTGACACCTCGCAAACTCCGATGGTTCCGAAGTTGCTCATGGCCTTTCATTCAGTAAAAGCGGAAATTGTCGCATAGGGCGAGGACAATGTGCTCTATTTTCTACAATACCCACAACAAGCAGTAGCGGCCAAGGCAGCTAGGCTGAGCCAGTGTCAGCCGTCTCAGACGAAATCGATAGGCTTTCAAACTGAACTGAAGGATAGGGCAAGCACTTTCGCTTATTTCAGGAAATTAAAGATTTATTTTATTATTCTAATAGTTAGGAAATCACTGCCGCAGCAAATACATTTAAAACGTGGATTTAAGTTTACTCAAGTTTTGTTTCGTTTAAGCTGCTGCCGATTAAACTGTACTTGGTATCTAACTTTATCGACTTATTCCTGCGTGCCGTGTCCACGCTTTTGAGGTCCAAATATTTGTGTATATTAGACACACCCGTGTTTCGGAGTCTTTCTTCATAACTAATTTTGTTGTCCACTTCTCTGTCTCCAAATGATGCCCCACACATGTCACGGTGCAATGTATCATTTTCGTCTTTACCGTGGACCCTCTGAACAAAACAGCCTTCCGATCGTTGGCTTTCTTCTAACCCCGACAACATGCCTGACTGTAAGCACAGATTGTCATTTGCCAACGCTAATGCCAGCGCCGTTACTCCTTTACCAATTCCTCGCACCTCGTATTTATTGTAGACCAAAAATTCTCTATGCTACCAGTTTGCCACATTCAACTTGCCTTTCATTCTTATACTTTTGTGATTGATGCATCATTACGTCTTTGTTTATATATACTCCGATGCATTTATATTGCTTAACTTTAGGTATGGCCTTTCTGCTGGAACGATGCATCTAAACTGATGTTTTATAATAATAATGGGGCGTCCCCAGGTGCCGCCCGACGTAAATGTTGAAGTTGAATCAAGGTAGAAAGTTCTCCATATGTTCATAAACAAGACCAAAAGTATGTGATTGCCACGCTCACAAAGTTCAGTCAGTCTCTTTTTTCCGTGGGTTGCATGACAGGTGCTGACGTTGTAAGCAGGCACTTTGGCTGACCTGCACTGGCACCGCCGACGCACTCTAACACACTGGCGCAGATCATTAACACTGCTGAGAAGTATCCCAGAATAGTCAACCCTCAGATATTAAGTATACGTAATACTCCATGGTACCGCGGAGGCCGCCGTTCTCAGATTGGACATGCCCATTGCAGCCGTTGGTGTTGCTGTGACATGAATTACGACTACCGTGGGCCTAACTCAACGGTCTGCTGAGTGTGACCGCCTCGTTGACATAGGGAGCCTGTTGGGCTGGAACATGATGGCATAGGTGGCATTGTGTGCGTTTTTGTGTACTCAGTGGGTGGCTCGCTCACTCGGTGTTTGCGGTAGCGTAATAGGATATAAATTCTGCTAACGTTGTAGTGCTTGCTGTGTGGCTCCACTGTGTGCACTCTGGGAAGACTTGTATGCATGCCAGGTAGTGCTATCGTCCAACGGTATGCGTTAAGTGCTACTCTTTAATTGATATGCCATGTGCGTGAATATTGGGAGGATGGTTTTCCGTGTTCCTTTTTGATGCACACAGCCTTGCCCGCACGCTTGAAAGAAACTATGGGCGACAAGACGCCTTCGATTGAAATCTTCATGAACTTTCTAGTTTTTCCGCTGCAGAAAATCGTTCATCCTTTAGCCCCGAGACCGTATACATGAGATAAGATGGTGTAAACGATTGGCCTGAATTCACCGTGATCTAAGATACTGCACAACTGAACACGCCTTTGTTCAATGCGCCTATTACAAGGTGCATTTTTGTATTTCGCCAAGCCAGAAATGCTCCAGGATGTTCCACGTAGCACGACCGCAAGTGCCTAGTGTTGATCAGAAGCAACACCTCTAGTCTCTTTCCAAATGGCGATAGATTTTTTCCAGACACCGGAATTTTTATATTTTATGTTCTCTAAAGCAATCCAGGTTTTTTCATTTATTGATGGTGTTTAGTAAGGTGTTGAGCATCAACGAGTCAGTAGCTACATATTTTCATGGCGTTAAGAAGTAACAAACATGTCGCAGAAGGTTCCTCGCTTCACTTTGGTTAGGAAGACGAAAGGCACAGCTACAAAATAGCGCTCGTGCAGAAACTGCATCAGTAAATAGGTCACGGCCTGACCACGCTAAAGTGATTCAAGTTAAAGTGGTCCTATTTATAGCATAACAAGCGAATAAACAAAAACACCAGGGAAAACACAGGGGAAATAACTTGTACTTACTAAATGAAATAAAGAAATGATAACGATAACGAAAATGAAACTGGATGATGAACAACTTGCCGCAAGTGGGGAACGATCCTACGTGTTCGCATTGCGCGTGCGATGCTCTATATACCAATTGAGCTGCTGTGGCACCTTACGGGACACCGTCTTTACCGCGGCGTCTATTCCTTCCAGGGTTAGTTTTAGTAGTAACATATAAATACCCCGGAAAGTTGATGGGAAGACGGCGCCGCGCCGGGGGCGGAATGCGAAAACACCCGTGTACTTAGATTTAGGTGCTCGTTAAAGAACCCCAGTTGGTCGAAATTTCTGGAGTCCTCCACTACGGCGTGCGTCTTAATCAGAAAGTGGTTTTGGCACGTAAAAACTCCATAATTTAACAAAACTGGTGGTGGTGCTGGGTCGCTTATTTCGACGCGTGAAAGAGTGCG
Organism: Dermacentor variabilis; assembly: GCF_050947875.1. Classification (NCBI taxonomy): domain Eukaryota; kingdom Metazoa; phylum Arthropoda; class Arachnida; order Ixodida; family Ixodidae; genus Dermacentor; species Dermacentor variabilis. The sequence goes on along the minus strand of NC_134570.1, from coordinate 85,837,399 downwards.
GATGGCGTAAGGGATCACTCGCGCAACGCTTTCCTGGGGTTGAACGAGTAGAGCGCCAAGACCGATGTTACTTGCGTCGGTATGCACCTCGATGTCAGCGTCCTCTTAATATTGACCAAGGACGGGTGGTTTCTGTAGGCACTGCCGCAACTCGGTCAAAGCTGCCTCTTGGTCATCAGTCCAAACCAAGGGTGTGTCATCTCGCGCGAGGCGAATGAGCGCTTCAGCGATCAGGGTGAAATTGGCGATGAAGCGTCGATAGCACGCACACACATTGAGAAAGCAGCATGCCGCTTTCTTTGTACGACAGAAAGGAAAAGCAGTAACAGCGGATATTTTGTCGGCGTCAAAGCCATCGGTGCTCACGACATACCCGAGAAACTTTAGCTCTTCGTAACCGAAGTGACACTTTACTGGCTTTAGCGTGAGATTAGCGGAGCGGAGTGCCTCAATTGCCGCCTCTGAACGCTTCACATGTTCTTCGAAGGTCACTGTGGTCACGGCGACATGATCTAGGTACACTTAAACAATTATGCCACTTTACACTGGTCAAGACAGTGTGCATCATTCTGTGGAACGTGGACGGTGCAGAACACCGAGCGAATGGGAGCACAGAATAAACTCGTACACTCGACGCGGGGTGACAATGGCTGTTTTTTCATGATTTCATTCCTCAAATTCGATTTTCCACTATCCACTCTTCAGATGCATGGATGAAAAATACCTGGCTCGCCAGGGTCGATCTAATGAGTCATCGATCCGCTGAAGGGGTAGACGTCTCTTTCCTGACGTTATTCAACTTTCTGCGTTCTAGACCAAGACGTGAGAACTTTTATAAGTTAGGCCGCTGGTTTCCCGCAGAAGAATGAGTATTCGGCAGCTGTGTATAATAACGCACTAACGGGGCGACCATCTAGCAGAACAGGTATGTCTAACGAGAGTCTGTCACTGTGTTCAGCTGCTGTCGTCACTGAATCGCGCAGAACAGAACGTACTCACGTCCGTGGGAGTTCTTCGGAAGGGCGATTTTCAGCGCCCTCGCCCCCAAAGGTCGCTGTTCCCAAATTTACCGGAGAGGACTTCGCGATCGTCCCTGCGCTGCGCTTGGAGCGCTTCGAGGAGCAGGGAAAGATAGCCTGGGAGACGGTGAGCGCGACTGTCGCAACGGGAACTGCGACATTGTTGACATACTCTGTTGGTTGAAGTATTTCTGAATCGCTCTAGGCCTTAAATTTAGTCATATCACGGGCTTCATGAATCTGTGGCAAACCTTGCAGGCCAAGGCGGTGGTCAGCGGACTCGCGGCATGCATGACCGGCTTCGCCACATTAGTAATAGCAGAGCTGAACATCTGTTCGGGATACGTCAGACGTCAGATTTCCTCTGGAACGGACGCCGATCTTAAACCGACCACAAGTTGGATCAGTTGCAGTGATGGGAGCTAGACGTATGACGTGGCTGCGGTTGCGGAAACGAAAGGCGTCGGAGTGTGGCCAAAGGCTCGCCCCAAAACTTCCGCATACGATGCACGCTGCAGCTACAGGATGTTTTGATCAGTGCAACTCTTCCTACTATTAACGGTGTATTATTGTCTCAGATAACTAAACAGGCTCAAGTAAGCGAAATTCTGCGTTTTTAATTGCGGTAAGAAATATTCGCTTTCAGACGATGTAGACGATCGTCTTCTTGCGCTCTGGCGCGCCCGCCTTCATCAGAATGAAAGTTTTGCCACCCTCTTTATTAATGCCGTAGATGCCAGGTCTCACTAATTTCGAAAATATTGAACATTGAGGAGTCGTCAAACAACGCGAAACTTAAGACGGTGTCACGCGTACGCTATACACGCAGTGCGTCGCGAGAAACGGCGGGTAGAATGTGCAAGGGGCGTGCTCTAGCGCGCTCTTACTCCTAGCTGCTGCTTGCTAGACGCCTTGGCAGACATCTCCTTGTATTCAGTGTCTCGACCGGCCAGTCGCACGGCAATTTTCCGTGTATTCGCGGGCTGCTTTCACACTTGGACAAACAGAATTATCTAGCGCGTATAGAGCAACAGAAAGCTGTATCGGGAGTTTTTCATGTTGCTCTACAATTTTCTAATTGACATTTCAAATCTAATTACAATACCTGAGAAGTTGAATAATTAACTAGGATCAATTATGGAATTAAGCGGAGTGCAGTAAAAGTAATTTATCTCCAAGCGACGGCAAACAACATTAACTTGGTTGCGCCCAGATACGCGTCATTTGCATATTTTTCAATCTTGATGCATGATAGTTCGGGCACCCTGTGTAAACGGCGTATCTTGCGGGCCGCTGAAATTCTGCAATTGCGATAGAGATAAGCACAACAAGAAAATAGTGGCACTCATGCCACTCGGCGCGGCAAAAAACACCCTCGGGCTGTTATCTAATACGCTGTAGTATTACAAAGTGATGAGACCAACATACCTATAGTGTCAACGACTGGAAGTATATGTTAGTAACCACACTCGTCAATTTTCGCAAAAATAGGAAATGCAAATTTGAAGAAAAGCAGCCAGGCGCCGTAGGTGGGGCACCGCCAAGCAGCGCTGCTCCACTTTCTCGGAACGGAGGACGTTGAGGGGTAACGAGAAATGTATATATTGAACGTCAGGGGTATCTACGCTCATGCAAGCGGTTTGAAACATTGCTTCTTATGTTAAATTCCTACGAGGCACCATACTAGTTCTAAGGATTTTTCGAAGGATCAAAATAGCTGGTATAGGGCCCTTTTATTTATCTCGTTGCTGGTAACAATGATCTGAGGTCGACAGTTGAACCGTAATGTTTATTAACATGAACATGAAACTGCAACAGAAATACACGTAGAGAACAGATCAGGGGCGCTATAACGTAAAACTATTCCAAACTTTTCTATTCCAATTCTGCATTAAACCTTTCGCGATTGGTCAAAATCTTTTTTAGACAACTCCCACTTCACCTGTCTGTCACACGACGTCACAAAAACTGCGACAGCTGCTCATCTGATATGACATGTAGACACTGATTATGCATGATTGGACTGAACAAAAGAAAAAAATTTGAGGACGCTTAAGCTTCGCCTTCAGGAGTGGAACGCGAGAGCGTTCCCGTCGACGCGCCAAGGGGTGTAAGACAATGCGCTACGCCGCAGCGATCACTTACGAGGCGCCCCGCATTAGACTTTGCACCCGTCAATCACGCGGTGAGCGCCGAGCAACGCAGCGTTCGGCGCGGCATTGAAACGTGCGCCTGAGCAAGCGGAACGAACCAAAGAACTCCGTATCTCGGAGGGGGAAACGATCTACGCGAGCCAAACATCGTGATCGGCACGGACAGCCAGGCCGCGACGGGCCTTGAACCGGTCCCCGCACGGCCCCAATGCGCTCAAACGAGACGAAGGCGATTAGCGGGCGAGTGGCGCACCACCTGTCGAGGCAGCGCCGCATATTGCGAGGAGGGGGTCTTCTGTGTTTGCCGCAAGATGGCTGTGCGTGTGCAGGAAGCGCAGAAGAAATGTAGCGGAAATGTACTTCGCTCCGCGGTTTAATTGCGACTTCTGTAATTTACATGCTCATAATTAGCGATATACACCGCAGTATAACTTTCTACGCAAGTTTCTAAGGCAACACTGCATTCACTAGAGGCGCTTTTGTCCCGCTTTGACGAATCGAACTCATGGCTGAGTGGTAGCGTCTCCGTCTCACACTCCAGGGTCCCTGATTCGATTCCCACCCAGCCCATCTTGCAAGTTGTTTTTATTTATGAATTGCCTTCCGGGATTTTTCGCTCACGGCCGACGCCGACGCCGACGACGCTGGCATTTCTGCGACACGATCTCCTTAACGCTATCGCGTTAAAACTGTTTTTTCTGATTCGACGTCTTTTTGCCATTAGCTCTCGGCTATTGGTCAAAAGTTTTCGGGCTACACCCACTTCACCAGCCTATCACGCGACGTCACCAAACCGCAAAAACACACCCCGTCAAAGCGACGTGTGCGCGTTAAAGATGCATTGATATGCCGAACAGAATTGAATGTTTTTCTGAATAGCCGCAGGCTACCCTGTTCTGAAAGGAATAAGAGGTAGCTGCCCTCGATCATTCAGGCACTGGCTACTTGCACCTGCGAGAGAGCATGGATATATTTTGAGATAATAAAACTCTTGGCGGGGCCGCGTAACGTTTTTCAGCACTTTCGACACGTTTACGACCTCGTTCTGCCAACTCTCCTTTGCTGATAATCTGTTTTAGCGTCATTCCTAAGCTTCCGTTGCATGCCGCCGCGATTTTCCACCAGCCACGGCCAGCTAAGTAAGGGAAAGCGGACCAATCGCAGACGCCGGCACCACCCTCTTCATCTACTTATCGATTTTCTGTGCACTGGCTCGGCCCCGTCGAATCCCTCTCCACTTCAGCTTGCTCCTCGCCTCTTGTCAACCAATTAGATAAGACAAGGCACTCAGTGTAGACAATTTTATTCGTTTTTCAAGCGAACAAAAGTGACCTCCTATGAACGAGGAGAGCGTTTGATTGGTCTGTTCAAACAACCCTGCGGGTGACTGCCCGATGCTTGCGTCGGCTGTTACGCAAAGTTGACGTCGCGAGAACGGAATAAAAACATATTGGAATAGTTTTACATTATAGAGCCCCAGGACAGCTTATGAATACTAACAGTAAGTGTTGTTGATGTTAGAATAAATAAAAACTAGAGCCAACTTTGAGCGCCCAACCACAACACGGCATTTGTAAGAAAATTAATATTACGCAGTACTTTTTGAAAATACAATGCTGTGACACGTACAGGCGTTTTCGTATCCCAATACTTCATTAACATACTTTTCAGGGTTTAACACACGTTAGTGGAAAGCGACATGAGATAGAATGGGCAGATATGAGCAAGGCGGACCTTTTATTTTACTCATAGGCTGCCGCAACTGTTCACCCATGCAACAGTCAGTATGCCTAATATAAGCTCTTTCACAAAAAGGGACGCATCCTATAAACGACGAAGGTATTCGGAAAGACAATGTGATTACATTTTGAATTGCAACTATCGGGTGTTGGCTAGCATTTCTTTTTTCAAATGTGATTCTGTCTCACCTTTTTGACCTTTTAGCATTTCCTCTTTTTCCTTAGAGCTTTCCTTCTTAGTCAGCGTTTTTCAATTCATTACCCTATGTTTTCGTTTTCTTCGGTATGTGCACTAACGAGTATGAGTCATAATCACCTAGCCGGGGTGTCGACCTTTCTACAAAAATCTGACCGGACATTTCTACCGCGAAATTCTTCGCATGTCACGCTGCTAAGTCGGAAGCAATTCTGTCCTGCTTTCAAGAATATTGAGCGCTAAAAAGGAATAAATGGAAGAATACTGCGTTGTGGAGTTTGAACGAAACGAAAAATATGGTTTAGCTACTTATATTCGAAGTAGGAAACCTCTTACCATTCCAATGTACTCCAAAGCGCAATAACTGTGGGAATAGGAAATCTGTGTTCTGAAAGGGTACAGTGCGCTGGTTATATAATCATATAAGACATCCACACCAGCAAAACCCCAAGCACATAACAATTCATCACAATCTGTGTGTACGTAACAGAAAGGCGCCTCTTCTCTGACCTGGAGCTCAACGTACAAAAGCACATTTCACTGATTCTGCAACATACTTTATTTGCCTCTCTTGATCAACACATGATTTTATGCAGCATTAGTTTTTGCGAGGCGCTGGTACAGTTAACGGAGTTTTCCATATGGCCCCTGATAGCTGGCCTCAGTGGAGGGTATGCAAAATGAATGGAAGAAAAAGAAGGCTAAAATAACAAGTAAGCTATCAAAGAGAGCTAATGAGCGGTGCGTCAAAGATGCTGTGGAACTCTTGCTTTTGTTTACAAGACTGGAGGGAGAGCGCGATCATGCATATTTTAACAAACTAGAAGGAACGGGAAACAGCAACTAGCTTCCCAACAACCACGAGTTGGGAACAAAAGCACATTATATGCCATAACCTGATATTTTTATATTGTAGCAAAACAAAACAAACAAAAAACACATTGGTAGTGAACCGGAAACACGCACTGGAATTATTTGAGCAAGCCAAGGTGCACATCATAATGGTGCTGCAATCATCTGCTGGAAAAGAATTTGAAATTTCAAGCATTCTCTAATGAAAGCATCAATAGTATTGCGAAAATGCGCAGGTATGTCCCGAAGGGAAAGGACTAATATTGACACTGAATTTATGGGCAATATATCGAATTTGACGGCAACCCAGTTTTGGCTTGAAAAACGTCGATTTTTGCGGGTCCTTTGTCATGAATTTACCGCTATTTCAAGCCTAAAAATTTGCCCAGAGGCTACTGCATGCCCGAATTATCTGAAACTGGGCTTTTTTATGCGGTCGAAAATTTCATTAGAGTTGGTCTTTAACGTCATATGATAACCGACGCTGATATACGTTACCACATCCTTCACTGCATCAATTTCATCTCTAGGTATTACATTGCACAGCGTGTTATTGGAACAGTTAAATTTTGATCTATATGCATTATATTAGAGCCTGAAACGTCAGCGATAGCTTTCCTGACTGCCACCTGCCACATTCTGGCTGGGTTATTCAAATGTGGGCAGGAGTTTTCGGAAGAGCGCGACAAGACATACGAAAGGGAGGAAGGAAGGAAGAAAGGAAAAAAAAACTTTTTTAGACCTATACTAAGGCTCAGTAAAGAAGAGTGCTTGCTCCGCTAAGACGGGTTGAAGATCATCGGTGTGAATAACAGATGAAAATGCGGTGTACTACAGGCCGTAGAGAATTGAAACGTTTAACTTAGCAAAATTAGCTACGAAAGGCTCGATGAATAGTTGACCAACAGAGTTAACCCATAATGCATTCAAAAATAAGATTGTTTAGTGCAGTATGCATTTCTGAAGGCTCCGATTGTCCCCCTGTTTGAGTCGCGTTTTAGACAGTACTGTTGTATGTTCTGAACACAAAACTTGCGTTGTACGCTGTTGAAAAGGCGCAGCACGCCGGTTTTCTAACATAGCTCATGATATTGAGCACGTGCTCGAGTGCCCTAGCAACAGTCCAACGTTTGCCACAGTGGCGCCCAGGTAGGCCTAGTAGCAAATGCATACAGTTTGATGCTTTTTTTTTCCTTATATGTCATACCTTCTGTATATAATAACAGAACAGGCCTGCATTGCTGGTTTCCTGCGAGTATTTCGAGTGAGCAACTTGAAAGATTATTTCAAGCACGCTTCGTGGCTGGCTGTAGGCTTTTCAGCACGCGTCACTTAGCGCGCCTGTCTTTTAGCTACTCCTGTACACAATGGCACGGGTGAAATCTTTGGTGGCATTGACGAGGAATGACTTTTTTAACAGCCGAATGTTTAGGATATAACAATTTTCCCGACGAGTACAATATTTCCTAATGCGAAATTTGAGCGCAGCTGTATACGTGTTTTCACTTCGCGATGAACATGCGGACAATCTGTGGGGTGCGGCCCATTGCAAATGGAGCGAAGAGTGATGTGACTGCCTCGTAAATCGTGACGCGTGGGTGCCATTAGCGCAGCTGCCGATGAGGGAACTACGCTCATGCAGCGCTTTGTTTCCATAGAGAGGACGTGCGCTACACTGGCGCCATCTCGTTAGCTACCGTCGCCACAAAGCCAATCGTGCGCGGCACTACGCTTTTCGTACGCTCGGTTACAAGGACGCCGAGAGAACGACGATACCGACGCTCGCCGAAGGAACGGGCACCTAATAGATGCACTCTAAAACAAGGGTAGGTTGAAGCGCTTATGTCTAATCACCCTCAAGTTATGAGCAGCAGCACAGGGATTAATGAGGTGAATATTAAGGGATAAGGAGAATAAGGGCTTCGCACGCCCCATCGCAATCGAATTATTTCCTTACCCGAAAGCTACGTAAGCAAAAGACAACGATCCAAGTTTCACAAAGCACACCGTTAACAGATATCGAAACAAAACAGATACTACGGGCAATATTTCCAAGCATCGACGAAATTTGCGGATATGCCGCTGAAGCAGTAAAAAGAAATGACAAGGATAGGAATATGAAGCTCAATAATGTCAACGAACAAATCAAACATATGTGTACTGTGCGATACTTACACCGAAAATATAAAGAGTGCCAGTAAGACGGAAGAATTCAGTTCAGACATCGCAAGATAGGATCGACCTGCCAGTTGTCGTTTCTTCTGATGTGCACACTGGGTTCCTCTAGAATCTTGATGTTCTATTGAGGCATTCCTGACGCTAGCCTTACACGGCATTCAACGGCGCTTATTTTAAAACTAGGAGCCGCTTTAGCAGAGATACATGAAATACACATTGTTCTGTCCTACAATAAGTTCCCATCCAGTTGACGCTCGTCGAAAGTAGCCTTCGCTAGCCTAACACAATGGGCCCGATGTATTTGGGCGGAAAATTACAGGGACAGCAATGCGAAGGCACATAGATAGTACCTGCTAGTCTGTTATTATATATTCGCTGCAACAGACTCCAAAAAAGAAGCAGGAGTTTACAAGAGAATTTCTGCTAATGTGGAAACACGTGAACAATGAGCAAGTCGCGTCGTTGAGCTTTGGGGCTTTATATGTAGGCGATATGGGCAAGCGTCCAAGTTGATATTGTGCTTCTTTGTCACTTCCAGGTGTTCTTATATGAATATTTCCCACTGAGACCTCACAACAGACAAGCTGGCATCCAAAAGTTGTAGTATACGCATTGCTTCTAAACAAGTCATAGATGCACTTGTACCTGCCTGTGATTATTTATTTACAAAATGAACTTACTGCTTAGAGGCCGTTACATTTCTAAAAGCAGGAATGTCAAACAAAGAGAAGCCAGCAATGAAGCCTGCGCGGGAAGCCTGAAGTGACGGCATCAGTGAGACCACGCAGCCGGCGTAGGTGATGAATCATTACAAGGAAAAGCCAGTAAGGCAGTCTTTCGACGGCGTCCAAGTACGCTGCCCGAAGACGGCGTCGGTAGAGCCAGCGCAGAATGCAGGAAATTGTATTGAATATTATACAGAGAGTGTAGTACGCTCATATAGAGCGTAGTATTTGCAAAGAGTCTGGTTTGGCGAATGAACTGCAGCGAATAAAGGAAAGGCCATTGCAAAATATTGGGAAGATATTGGGCTGTGGTAAAACAGATCCATAGTACAACCAAAGGCAGTCGGAACTCGATCATACAGCTTCACTATTACTAATGTGTGAGTTTCTGTTCGCTTCTGTTTTACCTTCTATTCGGTGTGCGCGTTCTCAGAGATGCCCCAGCTTTATGGCCGCATAGGTGCTCCGGTTCAGGCTGCGTTTTGGACACTTCATTGATTGATTGTTTATACTGACCACATCGGGGCGTGAGAACAGTTGTGGAAGTAATTATACAGTCAATGCTCGTAACCTTCATATATCTGCTGAACTGCCCAATGCTCAAACCATTCGGCTCGATTGCCACAATCGCTGGCCTACTTTTCTCTTTCCGACGCCAAACGATTCGCATTTTCGCGAGGTCGCAAAGCACGACTGAAAGCACGTGTATGCACCCAAAGCATTAAAAGGCTACAAATGCATCAATAAAATGCGCGAATGGCAGACAAAGTTACTTCCGTATTTCACATGCGTCACGTCACATAGCAACAATTTAGGTGACCCTTGTAATGCCGCAATGTTGGAATGTAGGAAATGAGGGCGTGTGAACCTGTGGGCTTCTTACCTTGCAGTACAGGCTTTGAGGCGTCATGGTGTACCCGAATGTTGGGATGAAATCAACAACACTTTGAACTAGTTTGCTTTGGCACATCGAGTGTCACTTTTGTGGCGTAACTAGATAGCACAGTAAAGTGCTATTTAGAATTTGTGGAAGCGTCATCACCAGATGAGCCAGCGAATTGTTTGTCGTTTTAGCCAATATTTGTCATTTTATTATATATTGCATGATTATTGAGTACTGGCAAAGACAAGCGCACGCGCGACGCAGTGCTCATTTGAAAGTGAATATCATGTCGAAACATCAGCGCCTATAAAACAAGTTGGTTCTTGTAGCCGGATGAATATCGTCACGCTCCACAAACATGGTAGGGTGCAACACTGGAAGTGACAAAAGGGTGTTTTAAAAGTGAGTGCCAAGCTGCACTGACTAAATCATTTTCGAGGCGCTGTATCGAGGATTCTGGGTTCCACACATCGAGAGCCCCTAAGCGTTTCCGTGTGGCAGCCTGCGAGTGACTTTACCAAGGAAGTATACTAGCTCAAAGTGACAATAAATTAGCCCGTAGGATAAGGGTTGTACCCTGCATTGTAAGGACGTGGGGGGGGGGGCGTGTTCAAGGTTGACCCACGTTACCCAGCCCTTCCTTCATAGCAGCTACCACTCCACACGCCTTAGTGATCGGTGTACTGCACTCGGAATTGTTTGAGGCCGCCACAGAACAGCTTGTAAGGTTTTTTTTTAGGGCAAAATGTAGTCATCGTACGCCGGCGCCATCTTGCTGCAGTTGTACAAACATGCTTGCGTCACAGAACACACCAGTGTTGGCATTGCTCGCACTTTGGCACACCTGATAATGCCTAGAAGAACGCCTGACGACACCGGGTGCCCGGCTAGACCTGCAAAATGCTTAAAATTATAGCCAACCCCGCGTAGGGTTTGTGTGATGTTAACTGCCTCACGAAAGCTTCAAATAAATTGCAATATGTGCGCTGGATCTTCATGTATTCTTTTTTTTTAATTTTTACCCTTCCTTTTGACTTGTGTAGGGTGTAAACAGAAGCATTGCAAGCAGTTACACGCTGCACCGGATGAACATGAACATAATTCCACGGACCGCATTTAGTTGTTTGAAACTTTATTGCCGCTTCACTAAAACTTCGCCTCACGTAGCGTCACACATGTGCCTTAAGTAAGAGTATTTATGTTAATATAAAGATGGCTCTATTTCAAAGTGAAGAATTGGGGATGGCCGTGCCACAGTCAAGCGAATGGACTTTGTGAACCACTAATACGACTTGTTATTTAAATGTATCTATCTACTGTCGACAGTGTAGTTTGAAAAAAATTTAAAAGCGAGACAACAATATAGGCGAGGTGAGTGCTAATCGCCGATTGTTTCTGCTCTCAGTTTCCAGCACTGCCATCTGCGCCCTACTACGAGCAGTTAGTGCTTTATTTCTACTTGTGGCTGGATTCTGAATGCCCTTGTAAGCACGTTCCCTGTGGTTACCTTCGGTTTGAACTGCTGGTTTGATAACCTTTTTGCTGGCACGACTCGTCCTTGCGTACACTAACGGGATCGCTCCTAACAAAGCTCGGCTATGCTGTTCGCCTGGACTCTCTCAGCAACAACAATGTGCCTTCACGGTGACATGCGTGTCATGTTCAAGCAGTCCTTCAAGCGATGACGATTAAATCAGCTGAGAGTACAGTACATTTGCTTACTTTAAAACCAGAACAATATAGCTGCCGCAAGCACTTCTTTCTCATTGAAGACCTCGTAGGACTGTCTCAACGCCGTCTATTGTCAGTGCAGGCAAGCTGGTTCGGTAAACACTTGTGCTTCGGCGAAGAGAACATTGTTCATGAGCCTGTGCCGCGTGCGTTCCGCGCAAACGTAAAGTACAGAAGCTTATTCCAGAACAATTGTTCACCTATCTTTCTTTGGTTCTTTCCAATAGAACATATATGCATGCAGGCTATCAGCTGATACGCTAAATTCGCACTACCGGAATCATTGCTAAAGAAACATCTATCTCTTAGTCTTCTGATGACACATATTTGGGGCCCTATATCGTAAAGCTATTTCGATATCTGTTTATTCCAATCCCCTGACGTGAAATTTGTGTAATCGCTTACGCAAGCATGGGATGATAAGCCGCAGGGTTGTGTGAACAGACCAATCGAACGCTTTCCTCGTTTATAGGAGCTCACTTTTCTTTCATTTAAAAGCGAATAAGATTGCCTACACTGAGCGGCTTATCTTATCTAGTTGGCGGGCCAGAGGCGAGGCGCACGCTGAAGTGGAGGTGCATTCGATGGGGCCGAGCCGGTGCACTGAGAATCGATAACCCGATGAAGAGGGTGGAGCCGGTGTCTGTGATTGGTCCGCTTTCTCTTAGCTTGTGGTGGCTGGTTGAAAATTGCTATGGCGTGCAACAGAAGATTAAGAATGTTGCAAAACCGAATCCTCAGCAAAGAAGAGTTGGCAGAACGAGGTAGTAAACGTGCTGAAATGCTCGCAAACGTTACAGGGCCATGCAAAAACCTTTATTGTATGCAAATAAACCCATGCTCTCTGGCAGGTGCGAGTAGCTAGTGCTTGAGTCATCGGCGGCTGCCATCTTTTATTCCTTTCGGAATGGGGCAGCATGCGGCTATTCAGAAGAAAATTCGGTTTGTTCAGCATATTAATGCATCTTTAACGCGTACACTACACTTTGTCGTGGTGAGTTCTCGTGGTTTTGTGACGCCGGGTGACAGGCAGGGGAAGTGGGTCTCGCACAAAAACATTTGACCAATAGCGGAGGGCTAATGGCGAACAGGCATGAAATCGCAAATATCAATTTTTTTAGTTCTTTCTAATCCTGCATGATCAGTGTGTTCACGTCATATCAGATGGGGAGCTATCATGGTTTTCGTGATGTCGCGTGATAGGCAGGCGAAGTCGGATTGTCTAAAAAAAGTTTTTGACCAATCGCGCAGGGCTGATTGCAGAATTGGAATAGAAAAGTTTGGAATAGCTTTCCGTTATAGCGCCCCTGATGTCCCGCAATATTTATACGGGCAAAACCTGGTGTACTAGGGAAAGGATACTGTATCATTTAAAAGCCATTACAACAAAATAGAAATTTGAGTTTGAACGATGGAACGTCTAGGTACAGGCAGAAACAATGGATTATGGAAGCAATGTAGTTGTGGTAGCATTCGAAAAAATTATCTTTCGTTATGTATGCAGCATATATGGGTGTGGACTGCCGTACGGATGCGCGGCCTGTCCGAGAAACTTCTTCGTCGTTATTTTGGCCCGTATAGGATAATTCGCCGGATTAGTCCATTGAACGATGAAGTTGCTCCAGAAGGTCAAGTAACCTCATCACGACGGCGGCATCGAACAGAAATCATCCATGTCGCCTGAATGAAACCATACTACGACAGGCAATAACTGCTTCCGCTACAAACATTGCGAGTTCATGACAGTCTAGAAACCACCTTCTTCGTCCCGAGCATCATACAGAGCATCGTCCCGATGCTCTGTATTAGCATCGGGACGATGCACTCTTGGAAGGAGGATAATGGCACAAGATGATTTAAAATTACGCGCGCCAGCCGCTTCCTGCGTCCGTCCAGCTGTTTACTGGTACCTTCGAAAGATAGCGGCAGTGAAGCGGGCAACACGGGCTCGCAAGGCACGCGCAATCGGAGCAACGTGCTATGAGCGCGGGACACGAGGGAAGAAGTGCGGGACTGCGGCGAAAGAGACTGTGAACGTTTTAGCGAGGCTCTCGCTTAGCTGCTTGTCGGGCACAAGTTCGCCCAACGTAATGTTATGAAAGCAGCGTCACTGAACTGTGCGTTACAATATATATATATATATATATATATATATATATATATATATATATATATATATATATATATATATATATATATATATATATATATATATATACCCACGAAGTAGACAAACATATGCATCGTCCGACCAAGACAGATTGAAAAACTTGTGGCAAAATGTTAAAATACTGTAACCATAAACTAAGTTTAAAACCCACGCGAGTCGTTAGCAGTTTTGGTAATTCTCTTCCAAGGACCATGAAAGTCCACTTTCGCTGTATTTGGGAGGAACTTGCAGCCCTCACACTTTTGTAACGTTGGCTTTTTTTGCATTGCGAATACAGTGTGCTTGCTAGGCGGTCGATTTGAAGTTGCGTTTTTACCATGGCAAAGATAGAAGAAACGTGCGGGCGACTGAAAAGGAAAGGTAAGAAAGTTGTAGCTATAAACACGCTGCGTCTTCTAGGTTCTGTCTACACTCTCTGTATTGCGACCAGCATGAAATAATTTGAGAATGGTCACGTATTGTTGCGAAGCGTCATTTTCTTTATTCTCCCGAAAGCCTTTGCAATATACTTGAAAAATTAAGTGAACAAAGATAATTATTTTCGAAATTTGTTGTCAAAATCATCAGTTCAATTGAATGGGAAATGGGACTTCGTGGCATTAGCGAAGCCGTCATGTATTAACACTACTTAACTGAAGATGTTTCTTTAGTGTACTTTAAAAAAAAAACAAATATTGTCCACTTGACAGAAGTTAGTGAAAAAAAAGTTATTTTGTCTATGAGTTCGTCAGTTCTAGTACGGCAGCCAGAAAGCCGGCAATCGGAAGATGCTAGCAGGAAGGTTTCCAACAAAATTGGGAACCTAGGAAAACAATGAACTTTCATGCAGTGTTTCTTTCTAAGATTTTCCGAAGCGGCTTCCTGCAGACCTTCACAAGCGCAGTACGCCGAGAACAAGCCCAAGCACTACTAGAAACCCGAGTGCAGCAGCCTAATGAAACCACCGCGATCTTTAAAGAAGAAATGAGCCGCCTATTCCGCCACGCCATCCCGGAAATGTCCGAGGAGAAGAAAGTCCCCTTCCTGATGCGTGGTGTAAAGGAGGAACTTTTCGCCGGTATGGTACGAAGCCCACAGACGACCGTCGACGAGTTTCTTCGCGAGGCCACTAGCATCGAGAAGACACTGGAAATGCGCAACCGGCAATTCGACCGCCGCAGGAACTCGATAAACTACGCGGGAGTTGCATCACTGAACACCGACGACCTGAGCGACACTATCCGAGCGGTCGTGTGGGTAGAACTGAGCAAGGTCTTGCCATCGTCGCAGCCTCAAGTGGCCTCGATCGCCGACATCGTGAAAGAAGAGGTGCACCGATCGCTTTGAGTTCCTGAGGTACAACCAGAATCACCGCAGCCCCAGCCGGAAGCGACCACCTACGCCGCCGTCGCCCGCCGTCAAAGCTCCCCTGCACGACCGCGCGAGGGCCCTTTAACGCCACTATTACGTCGTCCACCAGCGCCGCCGTCAGCACGTCCGCCCTTCGCCTAGCGCAGCTACGGGAGGAAGACGGACATTTGGCGCGCTCCTCACCACCGCCCGCTCTGCTAACCCTTCGGAGAATCCGGCCACGTGTGCCGCCGATGCCCATACCAGGAAATGGGACTGCGAGGGTTCGCCGTTAACGCATCGCGACCGCAGCTTGGCGAACGACCTCGCGATATCGCCGACTACCTCGCCGCCACTCAGTGGAGCGCTCGACGACGGTCCCATTCGCCGTCACCAGGCCACTACCTGTCACCACAGCGCCGACCATACACTGGCCCAGCCCGGGGCCGGTCAGCGAGTCCCTATCCGGAAAACTAAAAGCAGCAATCGATGGAGGTGCGGTTGCTATTCGGCGAACTGACGAAGATCCTCCGCCGCCGACGAAGACGCCAAAGAAACTACCTCCACGACATAACGACATGCCGCCGTCCCAACGAAGTGTGGAAGCAAAGAATACGACGATGAAAGACGACCTGACGACGTCAGACGCCAGCCACAGGTCAACGCGACGCAGCCGCGATCCCATGCCAAGACCGAGCTGTAATGCAAGACAAAGAACCACCGACCTCGACGTGCTTCTCGACGGCCACGCAGTCACCGCCTTAGTCGACACAGGGGCTAATTACTTCGTCATGAGTGGACACATCGCCGCCCAGTTGAAGAAAGTAAAAACTGCATGGGAAGGCCCTCAAATTCGTACCGCTGGAGGACACCTCATCAAGCCGACTTTCCGTTCCGTTTCAAGAATTTCCGTTCATGACCGGACTTACCCTGCCACCTTCGTTGTCCTGCAACAGTGTTCACGAGACGTCATTCTCGGCATGGACTTCCTGCACCAATACGGCGCAATCATCGACCTGAAATCGAAGTCGATAACGCTGTCGGGAGATGGAGCGATACCGCCGGAGAGCTCTCGTAGTCACCATTCCTTAAGAGTGCTCGAAAGTCAAGTCAGCATCCCGCCTCACTCCAGCATTTTCGTTTCCGTCTGCACCAAAGCACCTGCCGACGTACAAGGCGTCATCGAGGGTGACCAACGTCTACTATTCGACCGTGAAGTTTGCGTCGCTAGAGGGATCGCTCGACTGCACGGAGGGAAAACCGAAGTGTTGCTGAGAAACTTCAGCCAGAAGTTCAAGCACATCAACAAGGGCACGACGTTCACGTACATCGAGGAACTTATAGAAACCAGTGATGCGTTTGTCCTCTCGGATTCTGCCGCATCTACCCCGACGACCATGGTTACCGAACCGGACTACAACATTAATCCAAGTCTCCCCATGATTAAGCAAGAACAGCTCAGAAGTCTGCTTCGATGATACAAAGGCTGCTTCTCGACGTCATCAAGGATTCGACAGACACCAGTCGCAAAGCATCGCATAATCACCGAGGAGTGCGCTCGATCACTCCGCCAGAGCCCTTACCGAGTTTCGCAGCGAGAACGTGAAGCCATAAGAAAACAAGTCGACGAAATGCTGCGCGCCGACATCATCCAGCCGTCGAAAAGCGTGTGGGCATCCCCTGCTGTCCTGGTGAAAAAAGAGGGCGGAACCTTACGTTTCTGCGTCGATTATCGTCGACTGAACAAGATCACAAAGAAGGATGTATACCCCCTACCACGGAAAGACAACGCATTAGATCGGCTATGCAACGCAAAATATTTCTCGTCGACGGATCTCAAATCTGGCTACTGGCAAATAGAAGTCGACGAGAGAGATCGCGAAAAGACCGCCTTCATCACGCCAGACGGCCTCTACGAGTTCAAGGTCATGCCATTCGGACTGTGCTCGGCGCCGGCAACGTTCCAGCGCGTCATGGACACGGTGTTGGCAGGATTGAAGTGGCAGACCTGTCTTGTTTTACTTGGATGACGTCGTCGTCTTCACCGGAAATTTCGACGATCACCTTAGGCGGCTAGCGACAGCACTAGGGGCCATCAAGTCATCAGGGCTCACTCTGAAGCCAGAAAAGTGCCGCTTCGCTTACGATGAACTTCAGTTCCTAGGCCACGTCATCAGCAAGTCTGGAGTCCACCCCGACCCGCAGAAGGCAGCTGTCATCGCAAAGTTCCCGCAGTCCATCGACGAGAAGGCAGTGCGTAGATTCCTTGGCATGTGTGCCTAATATAGGCGCTTTGTCAAGGACTTTTCACGCATCGCTGAGCCGCTGACACAGTTAACTAAATGTGACCTCGAGTTCAAGTGGGAAACGCCGCAGGCCGACGCATTTCAAGAACTCAAACGAAGAATGCAGTCGCCGCCCGTACTTGCGCACTTCGACGAGGACGCCGATAATGAAATCTACACTGACGCCAGTAGCCTAGGCCTCGGTGCCATCCTAGTCCAGAAAGAAGATGGACATGAACACGTGATAGTATACGCTAGCAGGTCGTTGGCAAAAGCGGAAGGCAATTATTCTACAACCGAGAAGGAATGCCTCGCCATCGTTTGGGCTACAGCGAAATTTCGCCCTTACCTATATGGCAGGCAATTCAAAGTCGTCAGCGACCAACAAGCGTTGTGTTGGCTAGCTAACTTAAAGGACCCTGAGGACAGCTGGCGCGGTGGAGCCTCAGACTACAAGAATACGACATCACCGTAACCTTCAAGTCCGGACGAAAACATTCAGATGCCGATTGCCTGTCACGCGCCCCCATTGACCCGCTGCCGCAAGATGACGAGCATGACGACGCCTTCCTTGGAATAATAAGCGCGGATGACTTCGCTGAAAAGCATCGAGCAGACCCGGAGCTAAAAGGCCTCGTCGATTATTTGGAAGGGCACACCAACGTTGTCCCTAGGGCATTTAAGCGAGGAGTGTCTTCGTTCTCGCTCCAAAACAACCTACTCGTAAAGAAGAACTCACCAGTCCGCGCCAACTATCTGACGATCAGACCGCTGGACACCTCGGATTTTCCCGGACACTATCGAGGATACAGGACAGGTATTATTAGCCTCGCCTGCCCGCCGACGTCACCCGTTATGTCAGAACATGCCGGGACTGTCAGGGACGCAAGGCACCACCGACAAGGCCAGCAGGATTACTACAGCCAATCGAGCCTCCTTACCGACCGTTCCAGCAGATCGGAATGGACTTGTAGGGACCGTTTCCGACGTCAACAACCGGAAATAAGTGCATCGTCGTGGTGACAGACTACCTCACCCGCTTCGCTGAAACTAAAGCATGGCCGAAAGATAGCGCAGCCAAAGTGGCGAAATTTTTCGTCGAGAACTTCCTGCTGCGACATGGTGCCCCAGAAGTCCTCACTACGACAGAGGAGCGGCTTTTACAGCGGAGCTCACCCAATCCATTCTGCAATACACTCAGACAAGACTCAGGAGGACAACGGCCTACCACCCACAGACGAATGGTCTTACGAAGCGCCTGAATAAGACCCTCGCCGACGTGCTAATAATGTACGTCGACGTCGAACACAAGACCTGGGATACCGTCCTGCCGTACGTTACATTCGCTTACAACACGGCGGCGCAAGAAACAACACAGATTACGCCATTTAAGCTGGTTTACGGCAGGAACCCGACGACGACGCTCGACGCTATGCTGCCGCACGTCACTGACGAGGAGAATCTTGACGTCGCTACCTATCTCCAGCGCAGCGAAGATTCCCGACAGTTCGCCCGCCTACGGATCAAGAACCAGCAGCGTACCGACAGCCGACACTACAAACTCCGACGATGCTTCGTCGAGTACCAGCTCGGCGACCGTGTTTGTGTATGGACCCCGATACGCCGACGAGGACTGAGTGAGAAACTATTGCGACGCTATTTCGGACCCTACAAGGTCATACGTCGTATTGGCGCACTGGACTATCAAGTCGTGCCAGATGACATTTCCCACTCACAGCGGCACCGCGCACGATCTGAAGTGGCCCACGTGGTGCGCCTTAAACCCTTTTACGGACGCTGTAAAATTCGCGGTGCTGGTCGCATCCTCCGTTGTAATCTACAGATAAGATAGCCCCGCTTGCCACGAGATCTTCCGTTATTTTGCCACTCTATGATTGGCTGTTTAGCGCTCAAAAAGGGCGTCGCCGAACGAATGAACGTCATTGTCTTCCTGGCGCTGCGTTGGTCGTCTATTCCCTGGGCCGGTCGTCCTGCCGCCCTCGGCGTCTAGCGGTCGAATACGTAACAACGCTGACGAACTTCCTTATTTTGTTTTCTTTGCTACGAGTGCTTTTCTTTATTACTTTCGTTTGTTTGCCGCATCAAGTCAATGCTGTTTAAGAGGGGGGTATTGACACGTGTGCTTATACTTTACGGGCGACCACGTTTTGCCGCCTAACAAATGTTATCGCACGGCGCGGGACGCGCCTGCAGGTATCCGAAGTTTCTGGAAAGTTATCGATGCTTCTATCCGCTGTCTGTTGTCGCCGAACCTTGTGTTATCTGACTTCATCGTCTAACACGAATGGTGTAGAACTTTGTGGAAGGCACGCGGGTCACAACGATTAGTCTGGAACATTGGACGAAAGCCGACGCGCTTGACCCGCTGATCAGATTTTCGACGATCGCTGACCCTGGTCACCGCTATCGTTGTCCTGTAAGTGTAGCCTGTTTTTGTGGGCACAGGCTCGACCAAAAAAAGATAGTTTTGTCTTTCACAGTAATGCCACTATGTTTTTCAACGTCACCACCACGTGACAATATTGTCACGGGTGGTGCTACGCACCGGTAATTAGAGAAGACGAGCGCACAGCAAGACAACCATTTATTGAGCCGAACTTGTGCCCCACATAACCAAGAGCAACTAGCCCAATAGCAGCAACATGTGCAAGCATAGACAGCAATCGGCAAAGAACGAGCATCCCCTATCTGCGGGTAGTATTTAAAGGCTGTGAAGTAGCGTGCGTAGAACTATCGTGAGAGATAGCGCGAGTTGCCCTGCCGGATACGATGGGCCCATCGTAGATACGAGGCTATCGCGGTAGGTTCGTGCGAGTGCTCACGCGCGTTAACATCCGTCATACGGATGCCACCGGCGCAGATGCAAAGCCCGAAAGGCACGTGTAAGTATGTTATTTTGGTGTACATGCAATATTAACCGTATATTACGGGTAGATTCATAGGCGTCTAGCTTTTTCTACAGCTTCCTGGAGTAAAACCTATTGCTGTGATCTTTCTTCCCTATAACATGCGAAAGAGAGAGAGAAATAAACTTTATTCTGAGACCAGGCTTCTTGAGCCCAAAGGTGGGTGGCCTCCTCAATCCAGGTAGCCATGGCTCGCTGCCGCCGCCCGAGCCCTGTTCACCAACCGCAGCTGACTGTCAGGGTCTTGCGTCACTAGCAGAGCCTCCCAGTGGTCTTCCAATTCTTCTTCTTAATCCGCCTCTTTCTGCATGTTATCGGCTGGTGGTGATGACGATGGTGGTGCTTCTCGATTATTCCTGCATCCAAGCACCATATGAAGCAAGGTGTTGGGCGTGTCCGGCGGGCAGAACTTGCAGTCTCGCCCGTAGATGCCCGGGTACATGGCGTGCAGCAGTGTTCCGTGTGGGTAGGTTCCAGCTTGTAGTCTTCTCCAGGTTACCGCTTGGTCCCTACTCATCCTCTTATGCGCGGGCGGGTAGCCACGCCTCTGCTTCCTGTAGTGCGCCAAGATATCCGAATATATCTTGGATATCTGTTCATCATCCTCGTCACAGTCGTTGGTATGTGTTCTCTGCGCGTCGGAGATGGACTTTTTCCTTGATTTGCAGCAACACGTCTCCAGCCGCGGCGTGCGTCGCCTGGTTCCCCGTGAGAGACTCGGGTCCCGGGATCCATATGATTTGTGCTGCTTGGTGTTGTTCAAGACCTGAAGTGCTGCCTTTCCAATCCTTCCGTTCATATACCTTCTGCATGCTTCTTGCGAGTTCGTCACCACGGTAAGCATGGCCTTCTTGCACGTTGCGACGGCCAGGGCTATGCCCGCCTCTTCCGCTGTGCTCGCGTCCTTGGCACGTGTGGATGTGGCTGTAAGTTGTTCGCCCTTCTCGTCAACCACGCTGATTGCGAATCGTTCGTTGGTACTGTACGCAGCTACATCCGTATGTCTAACGTTTTCTGCTTTGCTGTTGGTGCGTTCGAGTATGCGCTTGAGCGCCTGTATTCTCGCCTGTCTCCTTTCCTTGTCGTACTTGGGATGCATGTTTCTGGGAATGGTACTCATGGGTAACTTGTCTCTGATCTCGTGTGGGGTACGCTGAGGTAGGTGCCTTTCATCCTCGACTCGGTAGCCCAGATCTTGCAGCAGCGCTCTTCCCGGCTTTGTCAGCTTTAGTCTCTCCAGTTAGTTGACGTTGTGCGCTTCCACGAGCTCTTCCCACGTGTTGTGGACTCCCATTTTGAGTGATTTCGCTGCGGACGTAGAGGGGGACAGGCCCAAGGCAATCTTGTATGATTTTCTGATGAGGGCGTTTACTTTGTCTCGTTGACTGTTCTTCACGTCAACGTATGGGGTCCTGTACGTGACGATGCTCGTGAGCAGCGCTTGTATGATTTTCGTGCAGTCTTCTGCCTTGAGTCCGTGGCTTTTGCTCGTCACTCTTTTGATAAGGTGGGTTATTTGTTGCACGGTTCTCTGAATTTTTTCCTACTCTGCTTCCCCGGCCCCGTCCTTTTGAATCAGGAGTCCGAGGATGCGGAGCGTCGTAACCTGCGGAATCATGATGCCTCCCACCTTAACTACCGGGTCTTGTATCTGCTGCGGTTGTCGGCCTCTTGTGCGCTTTCTTAGCACCAAGAGCTCCGATTTTTCAGGTGCGCACGTCAGTCCACATGCTTCCAGGTACTTTTCCGTAGTGTCAACCGCTTCTTGCAGAGCGTCTTGCTGTTTACCTGTCGACCCTCCCGTAGTTCAGATGGTGAGGTCGTCAGCATAAATTGCGTGACCAATCTCTTCTATTTGCTTCAGTTGCTTGGGTAGTGAGCTCATCGCCAGATTGAATAGCATCAGCGAATTGATGGAGCCTTGTGGCGTTCCCTTTGGTGGTATGTCAAATTTCTCATAGCGTAAGTTGCCTATCGGTGGCTGTCCGTTCTTTCAGAAAAGCTTTGATGTAATTATATACTTTTTCGCCGCAGTTATATACGTTGAGGTGCTGCAGTATGGCTTCGTGTGACACGTTATCGAAAGCCCCTTTCACGTCAAGTGCGAGGATGGCTCTTTTGCTGCGCGTGTCCAGCTTGTCGATGACTTTTCCTTGATTTGCAGCAACACGTCTTGCGCGGACAGGTGAGCTCTAAATCCGAACATAGTGTTTGGGACGTGTTCGTTGTCTTCGAGATAGTCGATCATGCGGTTGTGCACCATGTGCTCGTAGAGTTTTCCAGCACACGAGGTTAGGGATATAGGTCGAAGGTTCTGCACGCTGATGGGCTTGTTGGGTTTAGGTATCATGGTTACCTCGGCATGTTTCCATTCCGGTGGTACTTTACCGTGTTGCCAGCACTCGTTGATGTATTTTAAGAGCGCGTCTACAGAGGGTCCGTCAAGGTTCCGGAGTGTCGTGTTGTTTATTCTGTCGTACCCCGGCGCCGTGTTGCGGGTGAGCTTGCTCAAGGCCATCTCGATTTCTGCTTCTGTGAAGGGCCGATCCTGTTCTATATCTGGGTTGCCTCAATACTTGTCGAAGTGCGAATCTATAGTTATGTTCCGCTCCGTACCGAGGAACTTCTCCTTCACTTCATTGATAATGTCTTCCTCTTTCCCCGGGTGCTTGTGTATGAGTCGCTGCACTTTCTGTTTTGCGGCGTTCTTGTTCTCCTTCTTTGATAGGAGAGTCTTGAGCACCGCCCAAGTGCGCTTGCTGCTTAAGGTACCTTGAAGCTTGTTACATGTTTCGCGCCAGTTCTTTCTTTCAAGTTGTTCAGAGTACTCTTGCGTTTCCTTGATCAGCTTAGAGATTCGAATTTTGAGTTTCCGGTTGCACTTGTTACGCTGCCAGCGTTTGGCGAGACCCCTCCGCGCCTCCCACAGGTGGAGTAAGTGCGGGTCGACCACGGAGGTGATTGGCGACAGCTGGACTGTCCTCGTATGCTTCTTGGCTCTTTCCACGACTCCTCTGATCCATATTTTTATGTCATCTATCATCGCATTAATGGCGCTCTCATCTTTGCGAAAGAAGGCCTGGCAGTCCGTGATCTTGGCTTTTCCGATCTTCATCGTTGCTTTGTGGTGCGGAATGATCGTTTGAACATATAATGGTCGCTACCAAGATTCTCGTCCAAGCCGCTCCACTCATACTGTTTGAGCCCGTGTACGAATGTGAGGTCGGGGCTGGTGTTTCTAGATACAATGTTGCCGATGCGCGTGGGTATCTGCGGGTCGTTGAGTAGCGTGAGGAGGTATTGTTGGGCTACGTTGCGCACGTCTTCTTGTTTTTTCTTTCAGGCTGCATAGCCCCAGGCCACATGGGGAGCATTAAAATCTCCAACGACTATCAGCCCGTTACCCTTGCTCAGCTTCTTCACCGCTCTCATTAGCTTGTCTAGATCCTTTAGGTGGTCCTTTGGTGGGCTGTACATGTTTAACACAAAGGCTTTGCTGCTGTTTTTGTCGGGTACTATTTCGACGAGGGTGTGTTCGATGCGGTGTTGGGTGTCGTGTCGTTGAGCGTTGATGGCCTTCTTGGTCAGGATTGCTGTCCTCGTTTTACCGTCAGTGACGTGAGTGATGTAACCACTGACCTTGAAATCTTCTGCTTCGGTTTCTTGTAAGGCTATAATATCTGGGTCAAACTGCTTGCAGAATTGTACAAGGTTGCTTCTCTTACTTCGGATAGAAATACAGTTCCATTGCCAAATTTTGAGCCGTGGGTGTTGCTTGTAGTCATCTTCCTCTTTAGTTAGCCTCGCCATCTTGTTCGCTTAGGGTCTGCATTATCTTGGCTTCTCTCGCAGGGTACTTAGGTTTCTTGCGAGCATTGTCTCTTTCTTCTAGCATGTGCGTTGACTGAAACTTTCTCCGGATTGTGTCATTTTGGTCTGTAGAGCCTGAATCTGGTTCTCTATTTCGTTCTTGAGAGATTGGAAGCCGGTCTGTATCATCTGTGTTACTGTGTTTTGCATAACCTGCGTTACTGTGGACAGTGTGGTTTCCATCATGACGGTCACGTTGGCATCGATGCGGTCTTCAAGTGTCTTGAGGTCGTTCTGGGTTATCACCGCTTGGTTCGACAGTGTTGATGGCTCTGGTCGTGTTGGTGATGGTGGTGGGGGTAGGATGAAGGCCGCGGTAGGGGTGTTTGCGATTGCTGGGTCTGTTCTCTCCGTAGTTGTTCTATTTCTCGCATCAGGTATTCAAGCTGTTCTTCTGTGCTGGCTTCCTTCTCTTGTGTCTTCTTTTGCTGTTCTAGCTCTCGCTTCAATTCATCGTTCTGCCTTCGGAGAATCATTATCGTGTCTTCGTACCTCGAGTGTCTTGTGGTTTGAACGCCACTATATTCCTTCGACGTATGATTGTGCCCTCTGACGACGTTGGCCCAGCTTACCTTGCGCTGGGTGTTGTCGGGTTCCACGCCCGTTGCCGTTGTCCGGGGGACGCTCTGTTGTGTTTCCCTCGATCGCGATCCCGACTTGGATCTGGATCTTTTTGTCTACTCGGCCTCATTCGGTGACTGTGGCGATGGTGACATGGTCATCATGTGCTCGTTGTCGTTGATAGATACTATGCTGGCCTAGTACCAGAAGCGTCTCTGTCTCGATCTTGACCACTCCCTGACTCTCAACGGTGGCGGGGCCGGTTTCAGCTTCCTTCGACAGTCTCTACTCACCGTTTCATGGGGCATTCCGCAGAGCTTACATTTCGGTTCGCATTGGTGGTTATTTGGATCAGCGTTGTGTTCTCCGCAGTTGTCACATAGTTCATCGTTTGGATTAGGGCAGACGTCTTGTCTGTGTCCTATCTCCCCGCAAGGTCTGTAGTACTGCACTGACTTTCGGTAGGGTCTGCAGCGGGTGAGCGTACATCCAACTTTAACGTAGAACGGAACGTGCGGGCCCTCCAAGCCGACGTCGACGTCTTGCCGACGTCGATCTTCCCAGCATTCTAGCGTACAGGATTTTGCACGTGTTGGTCGTTGCTAGTAGATCTACTAGCTGCTCGTCGGTGGTGGGCGAAAAACCTAATTATTTGCATTATTATTAAAATAACTCGGCGATACCATGTTATCAGCCCTATATACTCTGTATCTCGTGAAAGTAAATGATTACGTATGTGCTCATCGAACACATTCTATAAGTAAATATGTTAAATATCTTCCCATGCAAGAAGTAATTGAAATGTTACACGTTCTCTTTAATTGCACAATTTTTTGGCGTCCTAGAACCCGCACTATTGTAGCAAAAGAGAAGGTTTTGTTTTATTTAAACTGCGAAAATCCTTGCTTTTTATTCAGAAATTCAGTTATTGCGTCACCAATTATTCGCCACCTTCACAATTCTTTTATAGAGCATTCCATTACATATGAAACTTTAATATATATTGCATGTACAATGCAGAAATCGTGCACAAATATTATATCTACTTGTGAGATACCCTGTGCCATAAATCATGTGCCCTTTAACCTAAAACTATTCCGAAACATTTTGTTGCAATCTCCTTACATCAAATTTACGTATTCGCTGACGCTAGCATAAGGTGGTGACCCACGGCATTGTTTGAAAATGCCAATGTAACGCTCTCCTCTTTTATGGGAGGTAGGTTTGCTTGTTTCAAATAGCATTATATACCTCGACAGGTATTCTTATCTAATCGGCTTATTATAGGCGAGGCGCACACAGAAGTGGAGAGGATTTCGCTGAGGCCTCGTTAGCGTCATGAAAGTGAAAGTAGATAACCGGACAAGGAAGGCAGTGCCGGCATTGGCGATTGCTCCTCTTCTCCTTGCACAATTCCGGGAGCAAATCGCGGCGGTGCGCAACGAAACGGTAAAAATGCAGCTAAAACGGATCCTCAGTTGACAAAATTTGGCTGAGAGATGTGTACAAGGGCTCGAGAGCGTCACACTGCCACGCAAAAAATGCTTATTCCATGTAAGTAAATCAATTTAGCCCAGAAGCTCTGATTAGTCAGTACCATAGCGATTGGTAGGCAATCATCTTCTATTCATTTCAGAACGTGGACTTCTCCGGCTATTCCGAAAAATATTTGCTTCGTTCGGTATAATAATGCTTCTTTAGTACGTAAGCGTACTTCGGCGTGGTGATTTTTTATGGTCTCGTGATGTCGCGTGCCAGCCAGAGGAAGTGGGCGCAACCCAAACACTTTCGACCAACAGCAGGGGGCTAGAGGGCTGGACGTGTAGAAACTGAAACAATTATTTTCTTTTGTTTGGTCTTAACCATGCATAATGAGCGTGTACCCGCCATATGAGATGAGGAGTCCTCACGCTTTTCCTGACGTACTGTGACAGACAAGCGAACTGGGATCGACTCGAAAAAAAATGTTGATCAATCGTGGACGACTTGTTGCAGAAAGAGAATAGAAATCTTTGGAATCGCTTTACGTTGTAGCGCCGCATGATTTGCCTAAATGAAATATTCTTCGTGTTTTAAGTATTCATAGGGTTATTATTGTTTGTTTCAAAATGTAAAACGCTGATATTGTTAGTATAATAATTTTATATGTGTTATTACCATGCTGTTTAGTAGTGTGATGTTTTCTAAAATTAGCTTTAAAAGGAAATATTGGAGTATTTTACTCACGCCCCTCTTTCTTTTCTGCATGAAATAAGTACCCGTTTAAGTACACATACAAAGTGTCAATAAATATTTCTTGTCAACCTAGGCGCGGTGCTGCGGTGATTGCGGTTAAGAGGATTAGACAGAAATTTCACAGAATTGACATCCGTTCTGCAAAGATTGTTCTTACGTGTGAATATCTCGTATGAGGGCAAATCAGAAAGTCTTTGCCCCTATTTCTCATAGCCAAAATAAGGTACATACAGGTAATTACAAATATACGTATTATTCTGCGTACTTTACATTATTTCCCCACATAGTCCAGACACCAGTTCAGACAACTGTCCCATCACAGCGCTACATATGAGATGCCCCTGTGGTACTGTTCATCGGTATCACTACGGAACCACCGTCCGAGAACCGTCTTGGCTTCATCGTTGCACGGGAGTCGCT
This sequence comes from Dermacentor variabilis, assembly GCF_050947875.1. NCBI lineage: Eukaryota > Metazoa > Arthropoda > Arachnida > Ixodida > Ixodidae > Dermacentor > Dermacentor variabilis. The sequence goes on along the minus strand of NC_134570.1, from coordinate 85,810,126 downwards.
GTCGTGCCAGGAACTTCTTCAGCGGGACGAATACCTGGAAATCCCTAGGGTCGAGGTCCAGCGAAATGAGCGCAGCTGTCCCCAGTCAGTGGCGAACGCGGCCTCTCAAGACGGTCGTTGTCGTGGAAGTCTTCACGGCCTTTTTGCGAACTCGCAAGGCAACTACTCAAAGCGAGACACCTTTCCCCATAAGTGAGCTGCATTTGCCTCCGGATTTCGATGGACTTTCCTCCCTTGCTCCACAGAAAACAGATTACACTTCGCTGATCGTGCGCCCTGGACCGTGTGAAGCATAACCGCTATCTTCATCAACTGTGCGCCCTGGACCGTGTGAAGCATAACCGCTATCTTCATCAACTGACAGCAGCGCCGTGCCGTGGAGCTACCGGCACATGAGCTCGGGCCGGTCTAAGAAACGTCTACCGCAAGGAATGGACATATTGACTTCGCAATTACAACCGTAGTTTGGCTAATAAGTAAATAGGTGCAAAGACTTTCTGATTTGCCCTCGTAGTACATGTACGAAATATAATTGAGAACCGGGGCTTTTAAAATTAACAAGAAATTAAATTATGGGGTTTTAAGTGCCAAAACCACTTTCTGATTTTGAGTCACGCCGCAGTGGATGACTCCGGAAATTTCGACCACCTGGGGTTCTTTAACGTGCGCCTAAATCTAAGTACACGGGTGTTTTCACATTTCGTCCCCCATGGAAATGCGGCCGATGTGGCCAGGATTCGATCCCGCGACCTTGTGCTTAGCAGCCTGACACCATAGCCACCCAGCAACCACGGCGGGTCTTTTTAAATTAATCACGAGGACTGATGAAATGCATTTTGTAGAGAAACGTACTTTATTCCTTTGTTGTGTATTCACACCGAAAGGACTATTATGAAACTTGATTTCTCTCAATTCGAGCACCTGTAGGCATTGCCATTGCCCGTCGAAGTTCCCATAGTCAGCGCACACGTGCACCCCGGTCCGCAATCGTTCCCATTCATGTTAGGGTCGCAACGCTGGAAATGCAATAAGATAAAAGACAATCAGCATTTCCTGTCAAGTTAATTATACCAAATGCGTCTGGTACCACACTGTCCACGTTGAAGCAGTGAAGTAAAAACAATCTTCCTTTTCATTTGTAATTCAAGGAGAATAACATGGTAGGGACAAAAAAACATCATTTAAGCAGCGGTAACCGAAGTTTTCGCTTCGTCACTTGCATTTTATGTCTAAGAAAAGTAAGAAAACGTCATGGACCGTTGACTCCAAGAATCATACGAGCATTAAAAATGCAAAAAGACTGAAAATCGCGTAACTGCATCCGATTGCGGAAAATACCTTTGAATGTTTGCAGGGCTACAGCCATTGGAGTGCATTGAAACCGTGCATGTTCAATGCGCAGTATACTACATAGATAACCTATGTGCGATGAGCCTCCATTGAAGAAAATGCCCTGGGGGTTTTATAAAGTTTGCGTAGGTTACATGGTATTGAGAAAAGGAAAGGGTCATTACAAGGTCTTGAGAAAATGCTTTTCGAATTTTGTAAATATAGGGCAGACATTATAGTTAGGCGACTCCTTCGGTATAGCTTTTACCACGCAGGCATAGATTTAAGATGTAACGAAGCAGGAATAACACATTTAATCGCGGAAATCATTCCAAATACCTCATCGCGTGATAGCATCAGATGGGCTGATCTCATCGCACGACTTCAAGCTTGTATTCCAAGGCGTCAACAACGTATTTATGACTTTAATGAGGCTTATTCTTGTAATTTTAGCGCGCTGAATTTTGGTGACTTTCATGCAAAAAAAATTCCTAATTGAGCAACGGAAGAGCGCCAAAGTGCCGCTGTTCCGTTTGCGTGTCGTTTGACTGCTGTTGCATGCCAGTACTCGTCGCGCGCTGACTTTTGACATTTATCTACCACAACCTATAGTCCTTACCAAGTGCTAGGCCTTGCTATTTATGTGTCTTTGCTCGCTTATATGCCTGTCGTGGTTAGGGTACGCCAGCCATTATCGTTCACAGCTCTGTACAGCATTGATTGTATTTGTTCGTTGTTTGTCTTAGCCGCGTTGCGACCCTTGCTATGCGCGTTTTGCTGGGAGAGCAGTCTCAACCGAGCAGACTGTATTGATATCTAGCATGTCCACTAGTGCGAACAGGTTACATAAAGCTATCTGCCAAACGCCCCATAACTGCTTTTCGTATACAAAGAGGAATTCAAAATCTACGTAGACACATTCGCTGAGTGTCAAAAGGGGAGAGGAAGCAGTCGTGCCGTGTGTTTAAACGTGAGGAGGAAAAAGAAGCGCAGGGTGAGCTAAAGGCTTCTATGGTTATGTCGTGTGGCTACTTGAAGCCTCAGTGGTCACACTGCGCACTGAGGACTTAATGCTAGAGAAGGTCTGAGGCCTGAGGACCTAATGCTAGAGAAGGTCCTCCGCGCTTTGTTATTTCTTTCGCTTGGTCATTCGTGCTTTCATTCGCTTAATCACTTGTTCTTTTGACATCTTAGGACGCAGCGTAAAAAAATGACGGTCACATATAATACATAATTTAAGATAATACAGATAAAGTGGAGCCTGCGAGGAAAATGTGGCGTTTAAAAAGCAAACGAAACTGTACCGAAAGACTCGCCAAAATAACTTTATTGCAAAAAATACCAAGAAACGGCGTTAATGCCACTCACTAGAAGTGTCGCCTAACTTGAAGGTCGCGCCTCCTGTCATTACGTCCGAGATAAGGGAGTCCCAGCGGCGCGCTGAAATATCTCTGCGGTTCCGTGCTAAGACTTGGGTCATAATGGCAACCACTTGTACACATGTCATTCGATTCCGCGCTGTTTGAAGGCGGCTAACGAATAAACTATGCAGTTACCAGCCTTGCGGGGTAGCCAAGATTGACACTTTGGGGATGTTATACTACTAATTTATAACAAATTTAGTCAATGTGGAATTTCGTAACTGCTGGCCTTAAAAACCCTTGGTAATAGGACAATAATAGAGTGCACATCTGACCGCCACGTACCCACCAGCTCGACGGGCCCCGGCGTGTTCTGCTACAACGATTCGAGCAAGGGTTCACAGTATGTATGTTTCAACTACGTTTGAGTCTGGCAAATTTTCATTTACACTGCAACCACTGCAGTTTGTATATGCAAAGACAAAGGGAGTGTTGAATTTGTAGGTCAAGTGCAATGTGCAGTGTAATTATGACGTTGCGGGAACCTACATAAAACACTTGTAATTATGCTCAGACCGCGGGTTGGTCTCAGCCTGGGTGAGTTAATTCAAGAGCGAATTTTTCGGCTCATTATTTTAATGGTTAACGATATTCCGGTACTGAGCACGAATGAAATCCCACGTGTCCGCATTTGCAGGGTAAGGGTTTCCCTCTTTAGAATTACGAATGAACTGAGCAAACGTGCAGTGACGTAACTTTTTCATATTTTGGAGCTGGTTTAGGAGTTTGGAAAAAAGAATCACGTGAATTGTAATGACGTGACAGCCCTACTACGGTATTCGCTAAAATTTACAGATTGCGAGTAGCCGCGGAAGCGGCCAACATTTTATTGCGTTGGCATTCTTATAGGGTACCTCACTTAGTTTCCGAGGGATATTCATCTATATTTTAATCTATGTACGCATCGGCGCCGATTGCGAGGGAGTCTCCTGGGCACTGGCCCCCTCCGGAGTTTGACGTAGGGGGCAGAGTCTCTTATCGACGGCGCGTGAAATGCACGTGAATCATATGTGTCTCGGTATCGCTTATCTTTCCAGTAAGCAATATTAACGACACATGAAAAAAAAAGCTCTTCTAAAAATGTACAACATTTAGTCTGGATGGAAACATTTTCACTTGCACGCAGGTGTCTTAAATACATACATGATCTGCCAAATTAACTACATGCACCCATATTTAAGAAAAGAGCAATTGCGTTACTAGAAGAAAACCTAGAGCATATTGTAGCGTTCCTAGTTAAAGGACACAGTACAGGTAAAGCATTGCTGTGGAACAGGCGTACATCTCGTCTACATGGTATGGTATGGTATGGTATGGTATTCCTTACATTTTATTCTCACTTCCTTCTTCTCTTCTCCTGTCCCCCGGTTTTCGCGCTTCTTCATCTTCTATTCGAAGGCTCATACCGCTTCACCCTTCCAGGTTTCTTTTGCGAACCCCTCCTGGGGTAATACTTGAAAACGTTTCCAATCAGAGCACATTAAACTGAGCCCCGTTCACCAATGTACCACACATCTTCAATATTCCTTTCTGAGTGGCTGTCTTTATCACAGAGTAAAGACAACAAAATTTGGCACTGGATTCTCTTAGTCCTTTCCTAATTAGAATGTGGTCGGTGACTTGAATGTCTTGGATATCTGAACAATGTCTATTGTCAAAATTTTTTTTCATTCGTTTACGGTACCTCTCCTCCTGCGATTTTTGTTTACTCTCCTCGACGATCTTGAGATTTTCTAACAGCCCCAGTTCACGGTCTTCCTGAAGAATAGGGGTTTCTCCTGAAGAAGCGAACTGCGGGCTGCATCCCAAGCCACTGGTTTAGGAGCCATTGTGATGTTTTACAGCTGCTTCTAAAGAGCATTTCCATCCACCAGGGAAACTATCGTACATCCGGATGTATTGTTTCACAACTCGTATAGCACGCTCTGGAAGCCCATTCGCCGCGGAATGGCATGGCGCACAGAATTTGATTGATATATTGTGATCTCGAGCTCATCTTGCTAGTTTTTCATTCTTGAACGCTGGACCGTTGTCACATACGAACGTCCTGGTTACCCTAAACATACCCTGTTGGAGGAGGGCGATGACACCATTCGCATATTCTTTTCCTGCCCGTGCCGCGACCATCCTAGTGCACTCATCTATGGCTAGAAGAAAAGCTTCTGCTTTTAGGAGTCCTTCTCGTTTCTTATTTAGCTCGGCAAAATCCAGGTGTATAACTACAAAAGGCACGTTCGAGTGGCAAGGTATTATCATGGCGTCCGTAGGCTGCTTATATTTCACTTTGTTGATTGACAAATGTGGCATGAACGAACGTATTGCTTGACGTCTTCTTTTTTGTGAGGCCACGTAAATCTCTTGACTAGCTTGTTGTAGGTGCGCCAAAATCTGTCGTGTCTTCCAGATTCTGGGCTAACGTGGTGCAAATAAAGCACCCTGCTAACCAGCGTTGGCGGGACTTCATAGCGGCATTCCATAAAAATCAATTGTTCAGTGCCTTCCCACAATTTCATTTCATTGATTTCTTCCGATTGTTCTTTGTTGGCCTGTATCATCAGTCTAGGCAATGCATCTGCATCAGACAAAAGGGGTCCAGGTCTGTGGGAGATGGTGAAATCAAACTGCTGAAAGTAGTTCACCCATCTAGCGATACGTCCCTCAGGTTGGGTCATATTCAAGAGATGAGTTAGTGCCTGGTGATCGGTGAACAAAGTAAACTTCGCACCTTCTAGGTACGTACGGCAGTACTGAATTGCTTTAAGGACAGCAAGAGCTTCCTTTTCAGTAGTGGTGTAGTTGACTTCAGGTAGCTTGAGGGTGTAGCTGTAGTAGCCTACTACATGTCGCTTTTCTGGGCCGGATGCTTCTGGACATTTCTGGTACAAAACTGCACTTTTTCCACAATGTGAGGCGTCGGTATTCAGTTCAAAGGGTAAAGTGAAATCTTGGGTGCGTAGAATAGGGTCATCAGAGACTCTGTGCACCCGATCACGGTAGTCTCTCTCACATTCCTCATCCCCCTCAAATGGAACTTCTCTCTGGGTTACGCGCTTGCGGCATGTTGTTTTCAAGGCAAAGTCTTTTATTAAAGGTCTGAAACGCCCTGCTAATCCCCAAAACGCACGCAATGAGTGGACGTCATATAGTTTCACCAGTTGGGATATTCTCTCGACGGACCCTTGTTTCGTGCTTTTGGTAGACTCATCAAATACTCTTCCAAGAAATGCAACTTTTCTTTAAAAGAATGCACTTTTCTTATAATTAACCTTGAGTTGTGCCAAGCTCAAGGCATTTAATTCCTGAGACAGGTTTTCCTGATGCTCAGCATCTGTTTGGGAGAAGAGGATCATATCGTCTAAGTACACGTTACAAAAGACACCTAGGAAAGGCTTCAGGACTTCGTTCATAATCTTCTGGAACCATGCTGGCGAGTTTTTCCAGCCGAAAGGAAGCGGGTATACTCGTACAGATCGAATGGCGTGATAAAAGCAGTGTACACTTTTGTTTCTTCGCTTAGCGGGATCATCCACAAACTTTTGCACAAGTCAATGCGTGAAAAACCTTCGCAACCACCTGTCTCATCAATAATCGTGTTTATCTTCGCCATGGGAGATGGTATAAGTTCTGTCTGGCGATTAAGAACCCTGTAATCTGTGCACTGTCTGAGAGTTCCATCTTCCTTCGGCGCAATAGTTATGGGAGAGGCGAAGGGTGACACCGAAGGCCGGATTATACCGGCGTCTAGCATCTCGTGCAATTCTTTTTTCAACCATATCTTGCGTTCTCTTGACATGTTATAAGGTAATTTTCAGATGACGGTCTTGTGAGTGAATTCGAAAGGCATCTTGTGTGACTTCATCGCTTGTGGATAGCTTCCTATGCATACCAGTTCAGGGTAGGTCGTTGCAATATCCTCCGCGCACATGACAATTAGCAGGTTATCTTTTCTATCCTGCTGTGTCTCTTCCCTTGATAGTCCTTCCACTAAAACCGCATCGTCCCAGTATACGTTGATTTTTGGTTTCTTTATCTCTGGTCTGGATAGCAGAGAGTCGTACGTCACCCCCTTTATCACCAGTACTTCACTCTCTATTTCATAACCATGGAACACGATATTTACTGAGGCCCATTGATTATGCATTGTCACTTTTCCATCGTAACCTTGCACCCGTAGTACTCTTCCACTATGCAGGTGACTTGAATCTGCCAGCTTGGTATTTATTACACACACAGAAGCACCGCTGTCAACCAACGCCATCATAAGTCTGTTTCCCACTTTGACAGGAATGTGAAGTAGGCTAGAGCAAGTTAAATAAACCATCTCAGTTTTGTTCATCGGGTCGGACTGATCACCCTTGTTTATTAGTTTTTAGTCGTCGGAGACTCTTGAGCATCTGAAAGCAGGGAGACAGGGTCGTTGTCGACGTTATTCACTCGACCTCTGGGAGCACGCCCACCCAAGTCCTCTGTGCTGCCTGCAAGGCGGCTCGGTTCTCGCGGATTACGGCTTGACCAATCCGCGCCGGTCTATCTGAAGCGACAGCTTCAGCTAGCGGCTATATTTTCATCTGAAGTACATGGAATGTCATGAAGGCACTCCAGGAGCTCGTCCATATTTTTAGGTGATCGTACTCGCACTAGCTTCAGAACTTCCGCGTGAACTCCGTGCATTATTAGTACGGTAGAAGGGGGAAGCATAGGCTCGGCCAGCTTCCGCTTCTTCATCTTCTATTGGAAGGCTCATACCGCTTCACATATTGTTTATGGTACAGCGGAATAGCTGCCAGTTATTAGATAATTGTAATCATTTAACTCGAGAATAACTATTCTTCTTATCAAAGTGTAAATAAGGTATCTGTAGGCACAGCCAAGGGGCATCTGATTGCGGTATTTTCAGCGACGTTATAATTGCGCACTAATTTTTTCTGGAAAGCATATTTAGTGCCAGCAAACAAGGAGAACGCTGCCAGTGCCGGCAAAGAAGGACGCCAGCAAAGAAGGACAAACAGCGATTTCTGCTGTCCTTGTTGCTGGCGCTAAATATGCTTTCTAAGTCAGTGTACCAAACATCCAAACGTCCACCAGATGGCAATGCTGCAATTTTTTCTGACTGAAAAAGAAACTCCGCGAAAAATGAAAAATACCACGATACCTCCCACCTCCATCATAAATGAGGAGACACGTAGCCTTACGATTAGCAAGGCAGACGCGCCCCACTTCGCTCCTCTCGGAAAGTGCCGCACGAAACATATTGTCCGCGCCACCCATTATGTCACGAAATGAAAACACATAAAGAGCTGCGCTCACATTTCGCATCAGATACTGTCGTAATCGTCGGGGTATATTTTGTAAAGGTCACGCGAGACCAAACATCAGTGCCTCGAATACTACGCTGTTCTGAGGACGCCAAGGGAGAATACGACAACGTTGTCAACACAGTTCAAAAGGCAGCCGGATTTCTTCGTGGCTTGAGAAAAGAAACTTTGTGCGCGTAAAAGAGGGAAGAAACCTGCTGCTGTCTCTAAGGCAGAGGTGCAACATTCTTCAGTAGCTTACGGTTTCAAGAAAGAACTAAAGCATACTAAACAAAAGCACAGTAAATGATAAAGGCTATTTCTGGATTCATAGGGCGCGGGATGCATTTTACAGCTTGTTTTTGAGGAGCCAGGCTTTGTGGCCGTTATGAACGTGGTTGTGTCGGAGTGCGGGGTGCCGCCGCAGGCAACGTTTTCGAGAGGAATTATTCTGGAGCTTTGCGCTTCGAGGAATCAAAACTTGATAAACAACCTTTGGGGAGTCATCGCAATTGGAACAGAGGGAATCTGAAAAGCGACAAATAGTCCGATATCGAGTACTAATGAAAGCTAAGTATCGGTAACATGCCACGTCATGGTTAGCTCGTTTTAGCAGTATGTGCACGCGCTGGTGTGCATGACAATGGCAGACGCTCACACTGTCGGAAACTTGGTGGTCTTTCTCGAAAGCGGGTTGAAGGGGTCGACATGGCGCGATCCAAGTGCAGTGTTAATTTACATTATTATCGATAAGGGGGAAATTTCACTGCGGCAATTACTTAGTCCACTTAAATAGGTATATAATGTTTCGCACACACATTGCAGTTGGGCATGATTGATGTTAAGCGTGACGTATCGGGATTTTCCTACTTGCGCACGAATGCCAGGGCTATCGGCGGCCGCTACAAGAAAGGCCCATAGGCTCGGAAGCGGCTTAGAGAAACGCAGACGGAATGCATGTTAATGCAATGGTAGTAGTGCAAGCTGTTCCGACGTGTTGGATCAGCATCAGATGAGGACTAGGCTGCTGAAGATTCGCAAACCCCGATTTCTCTTGAGCTTTAGTATAGTGATGCAGCTGATCACCTCACTGCATTTCAGTTGAAGGTGATGGCTGCTGCCGTGAAGGTATTCGAGTCACCTGCTCAAGCCACAACAGGGCGCTCTGGAGATAAATATTCCACGTTGTCTCAAGTGATTCCTTTGTTGGAGTACGCTGACATTGTACTTGCTCGACACGCAGCCCAGTCAGATGAGTCACGTGCAATTGCTGCAAGTGTGGCACCCTCCATCAAGGGAAGGTTTCCTGGTGTGAAGACGGCTAAGAATACAGTTTTAGCGATGTTGCTGGACACAATATCTAAAGATGCCTGTTAGACGGATTATGCAGAGAATAAGTGAGTCTGCGCTGTCCTCAGCAAAGCAGCATAGGGGACAACTCAAGTTTTATGCGATGAACCAACAAGAGAGACTAGTGCAGGTTTCAATAGACCCCGAGATTCTTCTCTTGAGGCCATTACAAGCTTTGCTTCAGATGTTCCTGAGAATCTGTAAACACAAAATGTAAAAGCTACCAGAGAGCTCCCCTCCTTCCTCACTATGAGGACCCACTTAAATGATGGAAGCGCAAAGCCATCTACCTTCGCCCAGCTCTGAAAAGAGTAGCCCGCACGTACTTTTGGTGCCGATGATCCAAACAAGTAGTGAGAGGCTGTGCTCGACAGCCAGTCCAATTGTAACCTGTTGAATGCAGCGTGTTCTTCTCCAGAATGATTAAACAATTAGTGTCTCGGCATGCAAATTTTGGGCTATGAAAAACATTTTATGGATTGCAGAAAAGAGCACATCTTACTGCGTGTAGAGTAGATAGACTATCTGTGATATCTTTTAGAGCGCAGCTCTTTGGCGTCCGTTCCTGGGTTTCGCGTCGTCGTCGGCGTTGTCGTCGGCCTCGTAACCAGCTCCGCCCCCCTTTCATCCCCCCAGCGCTAGCAGCGACCGACTGATACCGCTGGATGCCGCTGACGCCGCTAGAGAGTCAAGATAACGTGACTGCATAGAACACCGTCGCCGCCATGCAGAAAGAGGAGGAAAGGGTCCCCCCCCCCTGTTCTTGTGTGGCGGATAGGGTGCTCTTCAGTTGCCGACGCGCCGGTTATTTCACGTAGGCCCCGGCACGTCGACGAATACGTGACCACCTTCCCACGGCTAGACCTGGTTCTTAGCGCTGCGGAAGCGAGGGTATCATATTGTTTGTGTCGGCATCGGCGGCGTTGTCCCTGAAACCAACTCCGCAGCTAGGGTTGACTCACTATCGGCGTCAGCGGCATCAGTCAGTCGCTGCTATCTCTTCCCTCCTCCCTTTATCGTGTTGTCCGCTTGCTGCGCGCGCTTCTGCCCCCATCGTTTGCCGCTGGGTGTACACGCCGCCCCCCTCCCCCCTCTTCCTGCGAGTCTCCGGTTGTCAAAGCGCCGGCTCGAACTTAATTCCTTTCTTCGCTCCTCCTCCAATGCAACCCCTGTGCGGTGGCAGAGAGCCAGATCGGTGGCGGCGGATCTGTATATGTGCACCGCCCGAGCCGAAATTGCCGCTGCCGTTCGCCACTGCGAAATTATCTGCCAGTTCTTTCTGAGCCATGAGCGAGACGACCGATGGAAGTCCTCCGTCTGCTGCTGCTGCTGCTGCTAAACGAGCTGCCAGAGCAGAGGCCCAGCGCCGTCGCCGTCAGAATCCAGAGGTGCGTGCCGCCGAAGCAGAAGCTTACCGTCGCCGCCGTCGAGATGATCCAGGAGTACGCGTCGCCGAAGCAGAGGCTAAGCGCCGCCGCCGAGAAGACCCTGCCTTTCGCACCGCCGAAGCGGAGGCTCATCGCCGCCGTCGAGAGCAACCAGCAGTAAGCGAGGCTGAAGCAGAAGCTCATCGCCGCCGCCGAGAAGACCCTGCAGTTCGCGCCGCCGAAGCGGAGGCTCATCGCCGCCGTCGAGAGCAACCAGCAGTAAGCGAGGCTGAAGCAGAAGCTCATCGCCGCCGCCGAGAAGACCCTGCCGTTCGCACCGCCGAAGCGGAGGCTCATCGCCGCCGTCGAGAGCAACCAGCAGTAAGCGAGGCTGAAGCAGAAGCTCATCGCCGCCGCCGAGAAGACCCTGCCGTTCGCACCGCCGAAGCGGAGGCTCATCGCCGCCGTCGAGAGCAACCAGCAGTAAGCGAGGCTGAAGCAGAAGCTCATCGCCGTCGCAGAGAAGACTCTACCGTTCGCGCGGCCGAGGCCGAGGCCAAACGCAAACAAAGGCTCGCAAACAGTCAGGGTGCAACAAATGCTTTCCGGCGACAGTTTACAGACAATCCGTTTGGAAGTGTGTGTTCAGTGTGTGATCGGCTCTGGTTCCAAAATGACGTGAAACCGCTTCCGGATACGTGCCGTGAGAATCTCCGGTAAAAAAAAAATTCTGTGATAGCGCATACATGTGTTGCTCGATTTCTTTGCCTCAATCTATCCAAAAGGTGAAACAGCTTATTTGCTGCGCTCAAATTTCGCATTAGGAAGTAACGTAATCGTCGGTAATTTTTTTATTTGACTCTGATTATCAAAGTTTTTTTCTGTGATCTTTTCTCTATGTGTGTTTTTAGGGTTGTAACTAGAAGAAGGAAGGGTCTTCACTAGAAGTGGAGCTGCTAGTCTTACTGTGTTATGATTTTTTAGCTTGAAATACGGTACCAAAGGATTTTCGCTGATGTCTTATTAAAAAGTATGGGGTTGTACGTGCCAAAACCACTTTCTGATTGTGAAGTACGCCGTAGTGGAGGACTTCCGAAAGTTCAGACACACGTGCACTTAAATCCAAGTACACGTGTGTACTCGCATTTCGCCTACATCGAAATGAGGCTGCCGTGGCCGGGATTCGATATCGCGACCTCGTACTCCGCAGCCCAACATCATAGCCACTGAGCAACCACGGCGGGTGTGATATCTTATGGATGTGTGTGTTGTAGTTTGTTACCTGCGTAGAAGGGAGTACTACTTTCACTGTGCGTGAGCAGCTAGTCTACATAGATTAATTTTTAAAATAAAAAGGCTAGGTTATCAAAGGATTCTCCTTGATGCCTTTGTATGCTGTATCCTCAGAAATAAATGATTTTTGCATCGAACGAATTCAAGTCGTCAAGTTTGCTTATCTGGACACCTGACAACTATTCGAATTTCCTTCACTTATTCGACCACGAAGAGTAGTCCCATCGATTTATCTTCGAATCAAAATATTACTATTCACACAAGCCTTCTAAGAAACAAGAAAAGCATTTTCACGAAAATGCTTCCATTCGTTACAAGGAGAAGCCCGATATTTATGATTGAGAAATTGTGATGTTTAACAGTACTATCTCACCTGGCTGCTGTCGCAAATCCAGGCAACGGTTCTGAAATATAAATGGAAAATATGCACTCAACTTTCATAAGAGTACAAAACGTTCTACAAGAAAGTTTAGATATTGAAGCCCATGAAGAAGGAAATATTTAATTTTATGTGCAAGAACAAATTACATTGTGAAAATTTGCGAACTCCTGGTTCTCTTGCAATGTACATTTGGTAGCGTGAGGCACTAGCCGATACGCTACCATACTGGTATTTACTACGTAACTTTAGTACTTACAATACTCACATAGTCCGAAGAACAATGGCGTGCTATGATAAACATGAGGTGCCGTTGACTGACTAAATGGTTACAATTTCAGAGTTAACAATAAAAATTGGCATCTAGAAATGGACATTCAGTACACATGTCACCACTTTCTCCATATGGACAAGCTGTGACACGCGCTGAAGTATTCATACAGAAGTGTGCTATGCACAAAGGTTCTCCCTTACATAAAACGAAGATCGTACGCGCTGAAGTTACAATTTTTATGTGATGATCATGTCAGTGAAATGCATACCGTCAACGCTGAAAACTTTTGAAAAACGGAGCGGCAGCGCTGCAAACGGGAGAAAGCGCTTTGATATTAAACATGGGCAATCAGATGTAACACGAAGACTGTTCATGAATGGTAAATGGCAAGGAAAAAGAAAAATGCGTCCAAGTGCCTCTGCAAATGGTAGTGAAGTACCATGCCGCTTCGTAAAACGGAAACAGTGCTATAAGATAAAAAAAAAAGTATGCGACCCTAATCTTTGATTTAAGTGTCTCTTAGCAGCACTCGCACTTCGGCGTTAGTGTTCTTTAGGTTAAGCAAGCGAACATGTCTCCATTGCCACAATATGCAAGCGACAGGCCAGGGAGGGCGAGGAGGAAGTACAGCGCATGTAACCTGGCGTTGCGTAGTCCCCTAGCGAGCGGCGCTCGAAGCGCACCTTACGCGCCCTCTCCGGTGCTGACGCCAGAGTATCTAACGAGCACGCACGCGCAGACGTTGCGCGGAAGCGACCGAGCGAGCAGGTGAGCTACGCGACAGAAGCGAGAGAGGATACGCGAGAGAGGATACGCGAGAGAGGAGAGAGGGACGTCACACCCGCTCTGCTACGCAGATGTTAAGTCTATGCCAGCCAACTGTTTTTTCATTAATTAGCCATAAAATATCATGCCACCTTTCTGTGTGTGAAGTTAGCGACGTCGTTATTTCCGCTTTCTACTTCCTGTTTCCCAGGAATTTCGCCCAAGTCGTGTTCACGTGACGGGTCTCTAAAGTCTACGGTTCTGTGCTTTGGTGTGCGGTAGACAGCGATTTCTATTTCATTCTAATTATTGCAGGATTTTCTGTAACTAAACTTGTAACTAAATTTGCTTTTGCTCTAATTCATTGTTTATAATGAAACCTACGAATATTGTAGTGTCCTTTTGTTTCTACTTTTTCCAATTTATTATGAATTTCGTCTCCGATTGTCTCAGGAGGCGAACCGGAAGTGCTACGCATGAAACAACAGTGTCACTCGAAACTCTTGCCACTAAGAATTCGATAGACACTTAAGACCGCTTACGTGTGGGAATGCGAAAGCATGGGCGCTATAACGTAAAACTATTCCAAACTCTTCTATTCCAATTCGGCAACCAGCCTACCACGATTGGTCAAAAACATTTTTTGAACCACTCCCATATCACCTGTCTGTCACGCGACGTTACGCAAACCGCGATAGCTCCCCATCTGATATGACGTGTACACACTGATTTTGTATAATTTGACCGAACTCAACAAAAATAGTCATTTCTGATTCGGTGCCTTTTTGCCATTAGCCCTCGGCTATAGGTCAAAAGTTTTCGGGCTGCACCCACTTCACCTGCCTCCCACGCGACGTCACAAACCCGCAAAAACTTACCGCGTCAAAGTGACGCGTAGGCGTTAAATATTCGGTAATATGTCGAATGAAACTGAATTTTCTTCTGAATAGCCGCAGGTTGCCCCGTTCCGAAAGAAATAAAAGATGGCCGCCGCCGATCGCTCCGGCACTGGCTACTCGCCTCTGCCGAAGGTCATGGGTTTATTTGCGTGCAATAGAACTTTTTGCGTGGCCGTGTAACGTTTTAGAGAACTTTCGGTAAGTTTATGACTTCGTTTTGCCAACTCTTCTTTGCTTAGTATACGTTTTAGCGTCATTCTTAAGGTTCCGTTGCATGCCGCTGCAATTGTCGACGAGTCACCGCAAGCTAAGTAAGAGAAAGCGGACTAATCGAAGACGCCGGCACCACCCTCTTCCGCCGGTTATCGATATACAGTGCAGTGGCTCAGCGCTATCGAATCCCTATCCACTTGAGCATGCTCATCGCCCCTTGTGAGCCAATCAGATAAGACGAGCCGCTCAGGACGGGTAATGTTATTCGTTTTTCAAGCGAACAAAAGTGACCTGCTATAAACGAGGCGAGCATTTGATTGGTTTCTTCAGAAAACCCTGCGTTTGACCGCCCCATGTTTGCGTCGGCGGTTACGCAAACTTGACGTCAGGGGATTGGAAAAAAACATATTAGAATAGTTTTAGGTTATACGGCCCCATTATACCGTTTCATGACCTCGATACGTCAAGATAGCGCTCATTTTATGCACTAATGACATGGTGCCTCCTCCTTCCCATTGCTTGCGTCGTGACGTACTCGATGACGCACGCACTAGGCCACACCTTTAGTCAGCGAGATGGCTGCGACGTGGCGTATGCAATGACGCGCGCATAGGCAGACCTGCAGTCAGCCAGATCTGTGCTCATCTTGCAACTCTGAGGCTTGGGTTCGATTCCTTCCCAGACCGAATTGTATATTTTCTCTTCAAAGGCATAAATTTCTTTATGGCATTCTCCCTGAGAACTATGATATCAATCGGGGCATTTTTATGAGTTCTTGCTCGCTGTGCCTTAGTCCATTTCTGGTACCATTTTTCGGTCAGGCCTACAAGAAATTTTCGAGTAACGGGGCGTGGAATGCTTTCGCACTAAAATGACAATACTGGGAATGCTAATTCTGGCACGAGCCACGGCTTGCGATCGGCTCTCTGTTAGAAAGCTGTACGTTGTGAAAAATATTTTAGGCTTCAATAGATTGCTGTGCAAATGAATTTCTTGAGTATTTCAGCTTCAATGTATACTTTCTTTCTTGGGGGGGGGGGGGTGCGTTGTTAAAGGATGCCTGAAACATTTCTGAAAAATTTCGTAGACGCGTAGGGTGCAGGTACAATAAAACATTCGTATTACAATTTTTGTAAAGCGTCTCATATTAGTAGAGCTCCAGACGATTACAAGTTATCCTCCTCCGTAGCCAAGACTTTTCTCCTCAACTCGTTCGCCAAGGGGACCTTCACCTTCACTGGCTCTCTGTCATCTTGGGACGTCATGCCGCCTACTTTCGGTCTACTTGGAGCCAGCGCGTGAAGCCTCTCCGACCTCTCCGTCAGCCGTCTGGAAGTCGATTCGAAGCGAGAGCTATCGAATCAGCGTGCGTTGGGAGCATTTCGTCGCAGCGCCAAACATGTCGCGTATTGCGGCAGCCGCAGGCGAGCTCAGTGTTTTGACGGATGCGTGAAGCCGTAAACTAAAGCCTCTCAATGCTACTAAGGCGGTGATAAAAGAGCTTTAGCGTAGACGTACGTGATCGGCCTGATCGGTCTGCACGGTCGAGTTGGTGGCCCAGAGGTTCACCAGCCAATTTCAAAGCTAATAATGCTTCAACTAGGTGTAAAACATTTTCAACATTTAGAAGAACATCGTGTTCGCAATTATGCTCCTGCAAAAATTCTACACCAGCAGCAAAGTAGAATACATTTCGTTTCTGCTATATTAGTTCTGTGTTTGGTTGAGATCTGTGCCACCAGGTGGCTGCACCGTGCGGGCCGCTCACGTTTGCGCCTCCGCTCATATCGTAAAACGCCCAGTCCGCTTGTGCTTGCGTCTGCGTCTACCTGAATACCAAACCCGCGTAACACTGTTGCTATAGCAATCTTTAGGCCTGAAGTGACGGTTGCTAATGCGTCGATGGTGGAGCCGATCGGATACAGACACTGTAGCTGCTCCATCCCCATGTTTGTTTTGCAGATGAAGACGACCTTGGAGCTTGAAACGCCGCCGATCGCTACGTTTGCAGACCACAACGGAAGTGCGAACCATGGTGCTCGCGTAATGAAGATCAGGAGCAACACAGATCAAGCAGCGCACGTCAACACAGCGCACGTTCTAACGCAGGCAATAGACACTTTCTGCGTGCCGCAAGTGCTTGAAAGTAGTGATAAATTGTCATCGTTAGTTTTCTTTCTCATGCGTTGTTTTTATAGAAACATGTTAACTAACATTTCAACTAATGCGAACCACACTTGTTCACCTTAAAGTTGGAAAAATTAACGATAACCTGACTTGGGCAGCCAATAGGATAGCTGGTTCTACTGGCATCATATGGTCAGCACCCGTCACTCAGGCGAGTGCCGTGCTGCGATCGGTAGCGATGTGCATTTTTGAAACATTAACTTCCACGTTTAACTTGGAGCGCATAGATGCGCCAATGAATGACCACGAAGACATATCCTATCCACTCAGTACACTCGTACCAAAGCATCAAACTCATTTCGGGTTAACTTTAAGAAAAAAATGGCTGTGGCTTAGCTAAGGTTAAGCCCAGGATGCGATGCATAGTAGCCTTTATTTTAGTTGTTGAACCACTGTTTAGCCTGGTGAACTGCTGTTGCTTGGCTATATTTGGTTCGGCTAGACGAAGAAACAACTCATGCGTTACTCTGCTTCGCCTTCAAGAGTGGAACGCAACAGCGTTCCCGTCGACCCGCCAAGGGGTGTAAGACAATGGGCTACGGCGCAGCGACTACGCGCCCCGCATTGGACGCGGTGAGCGTCGAGCAACGCAGCGTTCGGCGCAGCAACGAAATGTGCGCCTGAGCAAGCGACGCACGCCTGAGCCTTAGAAACAGCTCGTTTCTAAGGCAACACCGCATTAACTAGAGGCGCTTTTGTACCGCTTTGAAGCATCGTACTCGTGGCTCAGTGGTAGCGTCTCCGTCTCATACCCTGGAGACCCTGGTGCGATTCCCACCCAGCCCATCTTGCAAGAGTGGAGCCAAAGCCACCTAGAAACAAGCGCAGCTGCTTATATACCGCCGCGACGCCGCGAGCGACGGCGCGAGTTGGAGCCCCGTTTCTCCTCTGTCGTGACGTCACGGTGTCACGTGGTCAGCCTTGAAGGCGACACCGCCGCGCCTGAGGAGTTGGGTTGAGCTCTAGTAATATGCTTCGCATAAAAATTTACCTGGAGGTTTTGTGGCTCAAAATAGTCCCCTATTTCACAGCATGGTTCCTTTATATCTAAGACCATTCCCCAGCTACTATGTGTTTGGTATGTTGCTGCTACAAATCGTGGGCTGCGTTTTGTTGTTCAATTAGTTCGGTACTTTGTCTTTCTTAAGCGCCATAAGTTTTCCTTCCCTCCGAGCGAGGAGAAGACAGCAAATACTCATATAGTGGTTATATTCTTGCCTTTCTCTTCTCTCTCGAACCTTCTGGATAAATCAGCGCCCACCTTCAATGTCATTGCACTACATGCACCATGCACATATTGTAATAACCGATTGCATCGGCTGAGTAGCTGTGGTGTTCCGTGGTATTTTCCCGTTGTCATAGGTCCAATTTCCTTCTGCGGCGCATCATGTACTTTAGCTCGGTCTGGTGGGAGGCTTGGTGTATAAACGGTTACGTGTGTGGAGCCGTCTGTAGTTAGGATGGTACGTTATTGTAGTTGTGGTCGAATCTGCATGACAAGGTATGCTCGCAAAAAATTTACTTGAGAAAGTACCCTACATCACGCTCTCTTTAGGAGGTAGATGATTTGTTGGTTGGAGGTATTTAAAGTAACTATTCAGCTAAAAAGCAGCTTTTCCGCTCTGCTGATTTCATAAAGTGGCTCGGGCTGCATACTCCTAACAGGCACGTTCAACCTGTGGAAGCTCGCGTGGGGATGATAAGTTGTCTATCTGGGCACGTCCCAATTCGAAAGGTCCTAATTGAAAGAAAATTGTTCTTCGTCCTAAGTGGGTGTTCTGAATACCTTCTAGGCAGCATGGGTGAATCACCATTCGATTCTACATGAGAGTGGATAAGGTGGGGAGCTACTAGTGATTACTATAAATTTATTGTTTTAGGAATGCTATGGATTGTGCTAAGCTCAAAAAGTTCAAAGGGGTGTGTTTTCGTACAACAACTGTGCTGAACATTGCGTGGATGTTCGGCCTGTGCTTGTGCGTAACCTACATCGGTTGTCTCCTTTATGCCACTTAATTAAAATTGTCTCGAATATAACAATGACTTAAATCGTAGTTGCCAATCATGAGAAGGTATTTAGGGCGAGAAAATAAAACAAGTCATATTCAGTTTTTACATGGTTGCGTTCGCAGCTCTTCTGCAGTAGTTGACTCTCGCTGGCTAGAGAGACCTCTAGTGTGGATGGTAGGTGAAGCAAGATGATAAAATAGGGCAAGTACTTTCTTTTAGGAGAATATTATTACTTGACAATTTCATTGCAGTTTGCTCATGCATTCTGGTTCTTCTGCGATATCAAATTGTTCTTGTCAATGCACATAGTGCCCAGCCATCTGTCGAACAGGAAAATATACTGGCGATACATGCTCAACGTTAAGGCTGATTGAAAACTGGTATCTTCCTGTGTCGTGATGCTTCAGTGCTCCATGTTCGTTCTACGACGTAGTGACTTGTGTCCACAGGTTGAGTTCTTTAAAGGTAGAAGCTGCCGCTGTAGAATTCTTCTTGCCGGAAAAACACAGCTTGTAGGATGGGGAGAGGTAACTTTAAACGTTTCAGTGCTTGCTGTACAAGATTGACGTCGTAACTATGGCCTCGCAGTAACAGGTTTGGGTTTGTTGCGTCGTGATCACAATGTTATAATGACTTGTGGTTGGTACAGACATCCACATGGTGGTTGATTGTGTAACAGGGATAGTACCCACTGCAGAACACAGCAGTAAAGATATTTTTATATGTGCGTCGCTTTTCAACTGTGAGATGGATGGAAACAGGGCAGGAGCGTTCCGTGAAAAGAACCAGCGACTGAAATTAGACTGCGGCACAATATGTGGACGACACCAACGATATATTGCTCGTAGTGGACTTGAGAGTGCGAGTAGTTGCCTATATATATTGTCGCAGCCTAGAATGAGACTGGAAAGCCGGCGTAGAGGACGTATGAAAGCACTTTATCAGAGCAGTCAACGCGACGTCGTTGTCGTCTCTGTTTTTCCACTCGCGCGCTACTTTAGTGTTGTTCTCATCGCCTGGCACATACCCGCGGCGACTACATAGGGTGTGGCATTTGCCCTCCCTTTGAAAAAAAAAAGGCATCGTCCCGATGCACCAACCGCCGAAGACTGTGCACAGACGGCGCAAAGTTGAGGTCATGAGGAAATGCATGGCTTCATACGAAGCACGTGCACAACCTCGGGCAGATGCCGCGGACGTTTGGAGCAGTTATGGCTGTCGGGGACAACTTCATAATTCACATCGCTGATGCGGCGGAGAACGGTGTACGGGCCGAAGTACCTTCGCAGAAGCTTCTCAGACAGCCCCCGCCGACGAATCGAAGTCCAGACCCACACCTGGTCACTGACGTTGTATGTGACGGGTCTGTGCCGAAGATTGTATTGTCGGGCATCGTATTTTTGTTGTTCTTGGATTCGCAAACACGCAAGCTGCCTGGCTTCCTCTGCGCGTTGCGTAAACTCCTCGGCCCCAGTCTCGTCGTCACCGAACTCGTGTGGCAGCATTGCGTCGAACATTGTTGTCACTCCACGTCCGTAAACGAGGTTGTAAGGCGTCACGCGTGTAAAATCTCGTCCCGGTTCTTCGGGTCGACGACGATATACACACTCATCATGTCTGCCAGAGTCTTATTCATACGTTCTGTCAGCCCATTGGTTTGGGGATGAGAAGGCGTGGTCTTTCGGTGAGTGGTACCACTTAGTCGCAACACGGTATCGAGAAGCGCAACCGTGAACGCAGATCCTCTGTCTGTTATGACCACTGCGGGAGCGACATGCCTTAGGACGACGGCTTCGACGAAAAATTGCGCTGCTTCGGCTGCTGTTCCACGTTGATAGCACCTGTTTCGGCGTATCGAGTAAGGTAATCCGTGACGATGATTATCCATATTTCCGGCAGTAAACAGTGGAAACGGACCTAAAAGGGCCATGCCAATTTGTTCGAACGGCGCTTGCGGTATGTGAAGAAGATGCAGCAGTCCAGCTGGCTTGCCGGGTAGGGCTTTGCGGCGGTGGCAATCCAGGCATGTCTGTGTGCAACGTTTCACGATCGACGCAAGTCTTGGACAATAGTATTTTAGCCTAATTCTTGCCAATGTACGGGTGTATCCCAAATGACCAGCGGTCGGCTCGTTGTGACAGACATGTAGGACTTCGTCGCGAAGAGATGCGGGAATGACGAGTAGATAGCTGCTGCCATTAGGTAAAAAATTCTTTTTATAGAGAACGTCATGGCGTAAGCAAAACGAAGGCAGCCCTCTCGCGAATAACCTCGGCACGCTGCTTCTTTTCCGCTCTAAGTAATCGAAAAGAGGAACCAGTTCTGCGTCCTCGCTTTGGTGGCGTGAAACGTCGACAGTATCTAGCACGCCTAGAAAACCCGCGTCATCATCGTCGTGGACTGTAGTCTCAACAGGAGACCGAGAGAGGCAGTAGGCGTTGGTGTGTTGTTTCCCCGAATTGTACACAACCGTGAAGTCGAACTCTTGGAGCCGAACCCTCTAACGCGCAAGCCGACAAGCTGGATCTTTTAAATTACTCAGCCAGCAAAGTGCATGATGATCACTGACAACGGTGAAACTCCGACCACGACCAAACAAATATGGCCGAAATTTCAGGATGGCCCACACCAGTGCGAGACATTCTTTTTCTGTAGTGGAGTAGTTAGCCTCCGTCCTTGAAAGCGTCCTGCTGGCGTAACTGCTGGCGTGACACTCTTTCGGTGTCATTCTGCCGCTGTACAAACACTGAACCAAGGCCGACATTACTAGCGTCGGTATGAAGAATCGTAGGAGCGTCTTCATCAAAGTGTGCGAGGACGGGAGGCGCCTGCAGCCGTTGCCGTAGGTCGTGAAATGCCCGTTGCTGGTCTTCACCCCACACGAAGGGGACATCTTCTCTAGTGAGATGTGTTAATGACCATGCGATGCCATTAACACAACTGTAACGAAAGGAGTGAAAAGACTCGGTGGTTTCACCGGAAGCAGGAGGCATGAAAGTTTTAACAACGTTTAGCTTTGCGGTTAAAACTCAGGCGGAGTTTTAAAAGTACGTGGGGGTGACGTGCAGGCGCGAGACAGCATGCGAGGCAACTGTTGCTGCACAGCAGAAACAGGATTATTTCGGCGTCTCAGAACGTTGGCGTGACGAGTAGGACTGTCACTGGCGTTGCTTGCGTTGTACGTCTATTACATTCTACCTCAGTGGAGCACAAAATGATGAAGAAGGAGAAACTTTCTTAAGTGAAAGAGGTGCTCGGTGCCTTTATTCTAGGGCCCCAATGGCCACCCCCACCGCTAGTGTTCATCACTCAGGGACAGCCTGATATGAGAATCAAAGTGACGGAGGATTGCCTCCCACAACACATAGATTGATTGGGGACGGGCGCAGGAGATGCGACGGGAGGAAAACCTTGAGCGCTTGAAGGGCACCTAGTGTGTTTCGCTCGGACCACTATTTATTTAGTTCTATTTGGTAACGACCAGCAAATCTTTGTCTAGAAGCTGTCATGGGCCGATCCCGGAAATAATGCAGTCTAGGAAAGTGATAAACCAGCATGCTGGCATGGTACCACAGTGCGGTAGTAGTAGATATACCGCAGGAATCGTGTGGAGTATTAAAAGGGAACCACTCTCCCCTTATTTCTAGCTTTTCAAGACAATGCGTCTCAGCTCTAAGGCGCACACGCTATCATTTGGAAAGCTTCGATCGGAGGTGGTCACAGACACTGCACGAAGTTCTGAACTGCTCCTTGAAGAAGCGGCACTGGAAGTGCTGGTTGGCTCCAGCGCACGAGAAGGTACGCTGATAAGATAGGCGCCACCCATACCAAATAATGCTACGTCCTGCCACTCAATAGCCAACTTAATATTCATGCTTAAACATTCTTCAATAATAACCGTGGGGCGCCTCATAATATTTAGTGGCACGAGCATCGAATGACACTTTTATTTTTTGCGCCGCACTTCCGGTTCCTCTATTCGCGATTAGGGACGTAGAAAGTACAGTAGAAAATTCGTGGGTTTCTTTATTGATATATCACAGGATAATTTTAGTAACAAGTTGCGTTACTGAAGTGCATAGAGTAATTAGAATTAGAAATCACTGATTACCGCACGCCAAAACACAGATCAGATCGTATACTTTAGACACCACGTGAACACGACCCTGGCGAAATTCCTGGAAACCCAGAAGTAGAAAGTGAAAGTAATGACCTCACTGATGACGTCACACACCAGAAGGTGGCAAGATATTCAACCGGCTAATCAATGAAAATTAATTGCTTGGTTTAAACTTAACATCTGTCTAGCAGAGCGAATGTAACGTTGGTATAACTGCTATCGCAATTATCCTCTCGCCGAAGTTTTTCGCTCTGAGTTAAACAGTGGATTTCTTGTTTTCACATCATTTTCTTTGATGGCGGCCGTGTATTGAAAGCAAGCAGACAGAAACCAATGTGATAACACGTACGAACAATTTGCGATTTTCTCATGTCGTCGCTGTCCACAAATTCACACTAAAACATTGAGGACGGCCTGCACTATCACCAAAGATCCGCAAATACACGTCTGTAACCTAGTATTCTGGCTTAGAGTAAGTATGTCCGTTCAAGAAAATGGAACATCGAAACATCGAACAGGAACAAGAAAGTAGCTCTCAGAACGCTGCTACCACCATGGCCCCTCTGTAAAATTTGTTTAGAAAATGCCTTGGCCTGCCTTTGCTCAACAAACTCATAAGTGTCGAGGTTGTTCCAAACCAGTTATACGAAGTAACATAACTTTGTGCTGTCGTAGAAGAGCATGTCAAGCCAAACAAATGCTTCCATTTTGGTGACATGACACATTAAATACGTGCAGTATCTTCTGTGTTTCACAATGGGACGAATAAAAAATAACCTTAAAAGGTTGGTGTTATCTTCGATTCTCGGCGAGGAACCGTGGCTGACTGTCCCCATCATGTTCACTTGTGTGCGGTGGAACAATCCTTAAGCACCACACCATTGTCCGCTACCTGAAAAATTTCTATCACAGAGGCTTCGATCAGCTATATATGCCTTCATAAATAATATTAGAAAGTGCTAAAAATTGATTCTCATTATGCCTCATATCAGCCCATGATTGAGAATAAGGGTCTGTAGCCAATCAAAAGATGGCGTAGGCTGTCATCTGCTCTTCCTACGCGTGTTGTCTATTTAGATGTGGGCGGCGTAACGGAGCACTTACATTGTACGCGGAATGTTCTGTCCCACTACCTGCGAACAAACGCCAAAGTGACGCCATCTCGCGCGAATGCCAGGCAATTAGCGCGATGATAATTGTGTAACGTATGCATAGCGACGAAGTTTCGGTGGACGCTGCGGCATAACCACTTTGGTGTTAAATATTGTAGTTTTCCTTCAATAACTTTCCTAAAGACACAAAAGGCGGACAAACAAAGTTTGAAAGACTGAACTGTGAAAAGTCAGAAATTTTGTTGCGTGATATAGTAAGGTGTATCGATATTTGTAACTATACTTACACGACCATGAGCATGATTGCGAGTGTGATAAACACAAAGGGAAGAGCCTTGAACTTGAACATCTTGCTCTTAGGTGATGCAAATGCTTTCTTGCCGTACCATATCCAGCAAGACCTATTTTATACTCAACGACCACATGTTACTTCAGTACCACAACTGGAGGCAGATGAAGGCGGAGCAACAGAGATTGGTCAACAGGGCATGGAAGAATTGCAGTTGTCACAAAAGCTTTTTTTATTTGATGGTGCGTTTAATATATGAATACCTGATACGTATTCACAATAGGAAGTTCGCTGCCTTGAAAGAGGGAAATCAAGTGAGAGAGGGAAAAGAAGTGGGGTAGCTGGTATCCTCACCTATTTGGAGGACACCTCGTGTCGCTTTGCGTTCACAATATCGGTATTTGATATAAAAGAATAAGAAAGCTGCACTGGGGCTGCAGCCACCAAACCGCGCGTGATTTCTTCTAGAATTATTACTCTGTTTTGTTTGCGCGCAATGGCACAAATTCTTAATAAATTCTATAATAATATAATATAGAATTGCTATTCTATGTAATATAACAGATAAATAATAATAATAAATATATTTTGCTCCAATACCTAAAAAGCTTGACATATACATGAATACGTTGCGTTAAGTCTTTACACTGAAACAATGAAAGACATATATAATTATGTTGCGTTCAATTCTTGCACTCAGCGCAATATAATCATGAGTGTGCACCAACTAGCCCCGTTGGTCACTTTCATAGCTGTACCATACTTTTCACAATAAGTGCATTGACGAAAGCAAGAATTGGCGAAAGCAAGAAAGCAAAGATAACAGGTATCTGCTGGCGCACAGTTGTAAAGTCAAGGTGGTAATATTGAAGGCATATATATATTACACGCACCCAGGACTTTCCTTCCCCGAGGGGGGGGGGGGGAAACAACGCCCATAGCAACTTTTCGATGAAAATGAGGGGAAGGGGGGGGTACTTTTACTGGTACAAACGTTGCTAATTTTCACCGTTCGATATAAAGGCGCGTGAACGCACAAGAAACAAATAAAATAAGGTGTATCAACTAAGCACGCCTGTGATATACACTTATTCTCTACTTGTCAAAGGAGGAACCACATCAAATTGACTCGCGCAGGAAATAAACGAAGGAAGGACACAGCCGAGAAATAAACAAACTAAAGCATAAGATGAAGATTCCTAGTAGTGTCTTTCTAATTAGCCCTGGAAGAACTATTGAGAAGCTTATATTTGCGAAACAATCATAGTTCTTTTGTATCCATGGTTTTCCGCTCTACCAAGTTAGGTGCCAAAACCGACTCGTATTATGATTTAGGAAGTTGCATAATAAAGCGTCGCTGCCAGTCCTATAGAACCGCGTAGAGTGCAGGACGCTGTGCTTCTAGACGTACTGAGCGACTGAGCCCGCCGCGGATGGTTAGAAAAATACCCAGATAAGCACAGCAGAGAAGTGATTACGTCAGGTGGCTCGACTAATAACTGTAGAAGCGTTATTCAAAACACACGGTGCCGCTCTCCACTTCTGGTGTCGTTTTCTCTACTTATTTTCTAAATAATAGGATTTTCACGCTTACACATTTTCCCAAACAACAGTTAAATTTGTTAATTTTTGCTTTTCCCTCCTGTTTGAATGTTGCCTCGGCTCACTCCCTAAGAAGATCACTTAATTTTTCAACTTCTTGCGACTATTGTGTACCGGTGCCAATTATGCACGAGAAGTGCTGTACAATTAGGGAAATAACCCGACGGGGTAACGGGTGTCGTTCATATTGCTTATAGGTTCCGCGGTTATTGCTGTCCTTAAGTGAAATTTGCAAATTATTTGGGATGGCTGTGAAACGTAGATCGCTGAAAAAATATCAGTGGGTGCCTTTCCGGCGGCAGCACCTTGAGGTTTCAAAAGAGACAAAAAAATATTGAGAAAGGCTAAAACATTCCGCCATTTCATAGCTGGGAGAATATCAGTCTGTTTCACGGCTTCAGTTCAATGTCCTTTCCCTTGACCCGATCAGCGATCGCTTCCTTGCCTCGGTCATAATAATAATGTAACAGCAGACCAGGGTTGACGGCCGAACAGCTGTCAAGTCTCAAGATTGATTTAGCTGCCCTTTGGGAATGAGGCCGAGGAGTGATGGAGTGGCAGGGAGGGTGGTATGCCGCATAATTTCGGCGGGGGGAGGAAGGGCGGCCTAGTCCTGTCGCAAGTGCGCAAGTCAAACTGCGCAGCTGACTTCACGTATAGATGATGGGTGCCGGTGTGAGGGCGTACATGCGTTGCTCAAGTGGCCGAAGAGTGCCATGATGTCGGGAAACTGGAACACTTGGGTCACGTCGTCTCCTTGGCGCCGCACTTGCTTATAAATAAAGGTATGGCTCTTGTGATGCTGCATAAATAAGAGGTCAAGGAACTATGCGGTGCCAACGGCCGTGGTAAACGTTCGATTATAGATATTTCGAGACGAAAGCGAAATTTTTGTGAAGGATATGCTGAGGGTAATGCGGAAGAGAAGCGTCCCAGTTTTGCGGCCTGTATAAGGCGCGTTAAATTTAAGAAGAAACACTTGTTGGGAAGAAATGCTCAATGGATCATGGGCACTTCTTAACAGTGATAATTTTCGAATATATTTTCTTTTGCGATCAACTGTGAAAAAAAAGATCGCTCTACCTACCAACCGGCTGCATTTTCATCTGTGACTTACGGAAACGTTTGCCTATATTGGCGAATAAAATTGAATGGATATGTGATGTTCTTCTAAAAAATATATTGCTTATCTTTTGTTCTGCACTGCAGCTCACGAAACTAAGCCTACCTCTATTGATCGGGAAGGCAAAAAGATGGAAATAAAGGTCTTCGCTGAGTTATGTCCTGGCATTACAACATAAAATAAAGGTTATAGGCATCGACAATTCGAATTTAAATATGGCATTGCAGTAAGCCATACAAAGCTACAAATTAACGGTTCACTTTGTGAACTTACAGTGACATGACCTCCAAAACATTTGAATCTTTCTCTCAAGGAAGCCACGTCTCTGCGTGTTTTAATTATATATAAGATAATCAAAAGATAAATATAAAGAATTCTTCTTAAATCGCGCGAACACAAGGATCCGATTGTTCGTTTAGGCGGCACAAATCTCTAGCATTTATGACAACATCATTGAAACCTTTCCCAAAATAATATCCGTTCAATACTTAAAAAGCGCACTGGTCCCTTACAAAAATGACTTTAGACTGTCTATAGAAAGTCTATAGACTTTTCATAGACGACCTTTCCTTTCTATAGATTTGGACTTTAGTTGATATAAAGTCTATAGACTGTCTATAGACGAAAGTCGATAAAGTTTCTATTTCTTTTTGTCTATTCGCAGTCTATAGACGGTCTATAGAAAAAAGTCGATAAGGTGTTTGTTTCCTTTTTGTCTGCTTCCCCTCTATAGAATGCCTACAGACGAAAGTCGACACAGTCTCTATCTATTTTTGTCCATACTTTGTCTTTAGACTTTCTATAGACGAAAGTCGATAGGGTTTCTATTTCTTTTTGTCTATTCGCAGTCTATAGACGGTCTATAGAAAAAAGTCGATAAGGTGTTTGTTTCCTTTTTGTCTGCTTCCCCTCTATAGAATGCCTACAGACGAAAGTCGACACAGTCTCTATCTATTTTTGTCTATACTTTGTCTTTAGACTTTCTATAGACGAAAGTCGATAGGGTTTCTATTTCTTTTTGTCTATTCGCAGTCTATAGACGGTCTATAGAAAAAAGTCGATAAGGTGTTTGTTTCCTTTTTATCTGCTTCCCCTCTATAGAATACCTACAGACGAAAGTGGATACAGTCTCTATCTATGTTTGTCCATACTTTGTCTATAGACTTTCTATAGACGAAAGTCGATAGGGTTTCTATTTCTTTTTGTCTACTCGCAGTCTATAGACGGTCTATAGAAAAAAGTCGATAAGGTGTTTGTTTCTTTTTTGTCTGCTTCCCCTCTATAGAATACCTACAGACGAAAGTAGACACAGTCTCTATCTATCTTTGTCCATACTTTGTCTATAGACTTTCTATAGACGAAAGTCGATAGGGTTTCTATTTATTTTTGTCTATTCGCAGTCTATAGACGGTCTATAGAAAAAATTCGATAGGGAGTTTGTTTCTTCTTTGTCTACTTCCCCTCTATATGGGCTACCTGTAGACGAAAGCCGATACAGTTTCTATTTATTTTTGTCCATACTTTGTCTGTTGACTCTCTATATTATGGACAATAGTCGACAAGGTTTCTATTTTTTTCTCTACTCCTGGTGTATTGAATGTCTATAGAAGAAAGTCGATAATATGTAATTCCGAGTTCCCATACCCCCCGCCCTCTGCGAACGCGATGATATGGCACTGGTTCATGCACGACGGCAGCGCAACCCCGGCGCGGCGGGCAAACCGTGCAGACTGCTAGTCTGCGTTCGGTGCAGCTGCACCGAACGAGGATCGTGGCGGAGCAGGCACC
This sequence comes from Dermacentor variabilis, assembly GCF_050947875.1. NCBI lineage: Eukaryota > Metazoa > Arthropoda > Arachnida > Ixodida > Ixodidae > Dermacentor > Dermacentor variabilis. The sequence continues at coordinate 85,781,311 of NC_134570.1, read as the reverse complement.
GTCCGAGTGACCAAGGTCTTCCAGGCACCCGAAGGCCCTAAACCTGGCTGCTTCCCGGACGTACACTTCGCGAAGACCAGGTGGTGAAGGTCAGATGGTGAAGATGTGGCAAAGGGGGTGAATAACTGGCGAAAGCCCGCAGACCAGGTGGTGAATTCACCACCTCTGAGTTGTCGTGGTCTTGCATGTCTATAGATTAACAATAGACAAACATCGTTAATCTGGGCCCAACCCGTGTACGCTGTAACCAAGCGCAGGTACCGGTGGATAATACATAGCTGCATTTGATATAAGCCACTAAAGTTGTATACTGCTGAGATTGCTATAGAGCCTATTTGTAGACTTTAGTATACACATAGTGTATACCTCCGCATTTGTTGACCACATATGATCTACGTAGTCACTCTCGGCAATCCCAAGACAGTCTTCACAGTTGTCGCATCACTTTTGCGGCAGTAGAATAACGGAAGCAAAACGCCGATCCAATTGTTAAAATATATGTTATGAACGCCAGCTTCAGATACAAGTGGATTCGAAACAGGCATCAAGCTAACAGCAAAGACACTCGTAATGTTTGTAGCTGACAACGCGGACTTTGTGAATGTGCCATGAACCGATGTCGCGCATGTGGTGTTCGCGTTGTGTGTCGTCCGATTCTCGGATACTTTTCACATTGTCTTCATATCTCGGCTGCGTCACTAACATCGGGCGACTTTTGTTGCCTAATATCCTGCACTATAAACTCATCAACGTTTCTCATTCACTTAAAATAGGTGCCAAATTCTCTGAGCCCACCCAGTATTTCGCCGGCGGTATCCCTGCGCAGCCACGCATATGAGTACCTCAATGCTGTACTGATTGCTTTGACCTATCATGGGAACAGACAATTAGCACTAACATACGTGCGGGCATCACATTTGGCGGTACGCTGGAAGATATGCTACAAATACGCTTTATTACTCATCGACGCTGGCAATAATGCGTCTAAAACGTCTTAAGGACCCCGTAACGGCTTTTACAAACAGCGCATTCATGTTAGCGTTCCAGTCTGATACGATAGCCCACAGCGTTTGTCATACAACCTGCCAGCGCATATCCTTCGTCCACGAAAAAAATGCATAACGGAAAAGAAAAGCCACCCGTTCCGGCGCGCATGGCGCATCAGAGAGAGAGAAAGAGACAAAGAAAAAAATGAAGGAGGAAAAGGCGCTCACACTCCTCCGAGCGCGCACGCCCTCCGCGCGGAGCTCCTGCGCATGCTCGGAGTTCTTGCGCATGCGCGGCGGTGCGCCGTCTCAACGAGCGCGCCAGGCACGTAAACGGTTGTGCAGGTGTGCGGTGTCTCCCTGAACGTTGGTGTCTGTGTATGCGTGTCTTCTTTGTGGCATCACAAGTCAACTACATTGAATGGTAAGCTTTATCAAAGACGTTTTGCGTCAATACCTCATGATTATGTGAGCGCATTTCGTAGCGCGAACCGGCTGCATGTAGCGCAGGCGACTCGGGTATAGTGTCGGTTTGTCGTTGACATGGTTTGATAACGCGCTCTTGTTCTCGCTTCTACTATACGGAATGTTTTACGGCGAGCGATCGCTCGTGCTTGTTGATTTTATCATTATAGCTTAGGTGCGTAAAAAAGGAAGTACACCATGTTTTAACTTGATACTGAGCTACCACTAAGCGGATTGTGTGTGTTGGGCAGCCAGTGTGGTAGATCTCATTTAGTGGCGCTTGATCCGGCCGCGATGAATGCTGCACCGTATGTGTAGCGAAATTCTCGTGACACGCTTTACGCATATATCTCGAAATTGTGTTAGCATCAAGAATTTTCAAACAGACAGGCATAGTTGAATAACTGCTAGCGTACTAGGATGAAAGGCCGTGTTTGCGGGGCATGCATCAGCAGTGTGTGCGCTGCCGTTTTCGCATAGTTTAAAAGTAGCAGTATTTTTAAGGTTCCTGGCAACCAATCTAAATAATTTTGGAAATTACAGCAAGCAAAACACGAGACTTGGAAGAAATATCTAGTAGAAATCTCTAGATTCACCCAATCTATTTATATGCAACCACAAACGCTTTTGGAGCATGAAACCTGCGATAAGCTTAGTCACTTGCAGCTCCGCAACTTAGCCGAAAAAATTAGAGAGCAATAAATTAGTCGCTCCGGGAACACCTTTACACGTTTCAAACTGAACGCATTGCGTTTGACGGTAGTTGGAAGATTTGTTTTTTGTCTCTTTTTTAAACAATTTAGCAACAGAAGTTATCTTTCGAGCTATATGAAAAGCGTTAAGCGGCTTCCGATGCTTCGGCGTTCTGTAGTTTACGTGCTCTTAATCACAAGGCAGCTGCTGGCGCAGATTCGCATTGTGCTAATCGTGCATGGTATGAAGCGATTGTCGTGCGTAATAAGTGTTCCGGTTTTCATTACTGTTGCATGTAGCGCCGTCGTCTTGGACAGACTGCATACAATATGCGCTGTACAAAAGAAAAAAAGAGCCAGATTATCAATTTGGTGGTCTTTTCTAAGTAGATAACGCACAGATTATTCAAATAATTCAGTGGGCATTGCATTTGTTCTACCCTTATCAACACACCTAAGAGATCGTAACATGTTTTAGTTGATAAGTAACCTGATCAGTACGCCCCCATTCATGTGCATTCTACGGAAAGTGTGGCAAATGTATTCATCTCGAAGTATGAGAAAAGAGACATTGCAGACTGTTCTAAGCGGAAGTAAATTGCAAATCTTAACGTGATTGTTCAAAACTGCAGTCAGTATGCTGAGCATGTTCGTTCGGCACGGGCATATTGTATTAACACCTGAAAAATGTGCACAGTCCAGCCGGGTATCTTTGTTTCAACAAGTATTATTATAGGAATCGTTTGGGATTCTCGCATTTCTTTTATTTTTATAAGTACACTGTGTGTCACATGAACCTGTCCTAAAACGAAACGTACCGTTGCTGGCACCGGCGACCATTACGGTTGTCTAACTGCTTATCATACTGTAGTATAACGAAACATCATAATGGTACTGATTAATATTCCCATGTAGTCTTTAGTCAGAGGTAAACAAAGTTAACTAGAGGCATAAGTGATGAGAGCAAATTATATTGAAAACTACTACTGAAGCGTAAAAATAACTAATTGTATAACTCATTGTATAGTTTTTCCTCACATTGTTGCATTTGCTTTACGTGTGTCTCTGTGTCTTCCGTGCTGTACTCGTGTGGCCATCAATTACGAACTTGCCGAAGCCCTTGTCAGCTTTATTAATCAAGGGATTCAAGTCAGTTGAATCTAACACTGCATGTCAAGTGACTGACGTGTTATTCGTTTTATCTAAATATTATGGACTGGCAGTACTTGGCAAGCATTAAACCACAATATTTTTTTATTGCACTTAAGCTGCAGGCGTCATAGATTGCCAGAAAATTTTCATGAGAACAGCCAGGGAAGGCTTGGAAAAAGATCGGGAAATTTTAAAATGGCCACATAGGTATGCTGTCTTGTTATATGTCATACAAAGTTTCCAGAGAATCTCTGAGTTAAATATATTTTTAAAACGTTTCACCTGATAAAAATTGAAGGAAATTGGTTCCATTTATTGAAAAATAAAAGAAAGTCAAGCTTACTGACAAGGCATTTCTTACTCAATATGTGTTTTTTTTGCGTTAACTAAACGTCCTGAACCTCGATAGCCTAGAAAAAATTTTCATCTTTCAAAGCACCTTAAATAATTTACTGTAATAGAATTCATTCGAACTATACTATCAGTTCTGTTTCCTAGGAGGTGCATATCTGTCGTGCCATGACACAAAGTGCTCGTGTGGTATTTCGGGTGCTCATGTGGTATACCTAACTTGGAAACAAGCATCATTCTCAAAAACTATTGTCAAGTACAACGACAAACTTCCCTCGGGCTTCACCGCTGCATCTAAACCATCGATGCCCCCTTGGTGCCTTGTCCGCCCCACAGTCCATCTCAACGTGCCAGGAATCGGGAAAAAGTCTGAGCTGTCGTCGCCTGTGCTGAAACAACTGTCTCTGCTTCTTCTGCACGAGCGGTACGGAGACCGTGCACATATTTATACTGACGGTTCCACAAACATCCAGTGTTCGTCCGGTGCTGTAGTCGTCCCAGAAAGAGGTATTACCATCAGCTTTAGGACTGACCACCCAACGACTTCTACGTCTGCGGAACTAGCTGCTCTTCGAGCTGCACTTTGTTTTGTCAATCGGGAACCACCTCGACAATGGACAATTTTCAGCGACTCAAAGGCAGCCCTACAATCTGTACTATCAGCTCTGCGTCGCGGGCCCTTCGAACAGCTCGTATTCAATATTAGATGCCTACTTCATACATCACATGAGAAAGGACATCACGTGACGTTTCAGTGGCTGCCAAGTCACTGCGGCGTCATCGGAAATGAAGACGCCGATAAAGCCGCTCGGACAGCTCTTGAAGACACACAGGAAGAGGCCATACCACTTTCACGGTCCGACGCAGCCAGCAGACTTCAAGTGCTTGCACGGGAGATCACGCTCTCTCTATGGTGCACACCCAGCAGCCAGACCAACCGCAGCAATCATCAACACGACCTGCCCTCCTTGATGCATCTATGTATGCCAACCGGACTCCGCCGAAGTGAGGCCACCCTGCTTTATCGCTTATGGCTAGGGGTGGCCTTCACGAAATCTTACTCGTTTCGCATTGGAATGGCCGACAACGCTCTCTGCAATGCCTGTCTTTGCGAGGAGACGCTGGAACACATTCTGTGCGACTGTCCTGAATATAATGTTCAGAGACAGTCCATGGCGTCCGTTCTAGCGCACCTTGACAATAGACCATTGTCAGTTGCAACCATTTTCACATATCGCCGACTGAAGTCATCGCAGCTGAAGGCGACGAAGGGACTACTTCGGTTTCTGAAGGATACGGGCTTGGACAAGCGGCTGTGACAGTGATGTCACGTACCGCACAAGAGTGACAGACTGTAACCAACGATGTGTGTGCCGTGTTATGTGCCCTCTATCTCTTCTCCCCATCTTTCATCCCCCCCATCCCGCTCCCATGTGTAGGGTAGCAAACCGGTTAGGCAAAACTGGTTAACCTCCCTGCCTTCCTTCTCCACTTTTTCCTTCCTTCCTTCCTTCCTGTTAGCACGCCCAAGAGGCCTCATTACCTGTAACAAATTAAGTGACCATATCTATACAATCAGCCCATCTGCCTTCCGTTGAAGTTATGGCCAATCACCCATTCATTTAAAAGTATGAGAAAGACATTTAAATGTGTATTAAGCAAAATAAATTACAATCTTAGGCATGATACTGTGAATATTCCAGTCACGTCTTCTGAAAATATCCCTCTGCACGGGCATACTTAACTACCAGCAAAAAAAAATGTACAGACAGCCCAACTGGGTAACGTTTCAGCAATAAATATAGAGACCATTTGGGATAAGTACAATAATGCATCATATATGAACGTGTCGTAAAAGGGAACATACTGTTGCTGGCACGAGCAGCAGTTGTGACTGTTTAATTGTTCACCATACCATGCAATAAAACATTCTATAAAGGTGCTGATTTGTATTGACAAGCAGCCATTAGTCATAGTTAAACCGCATTAAGTATTGACTTCGATGGTTTGAGCAAATATATTAAGCTGCTTAATGAACACACAAAGAATATACACTTGTTATTTTTGCCTCATATTGCTGCATCTACTTATTTGCAGCATACACCTGCAGCACCTTTGGGACTAATGACACAAAGGTCAAGGCCAGCCTGGCGACCATGCTTGCCAAGGAGTAGTGTAAATATTTAATCTGTTTCCATAATAGCATACGACATGAATTTAAGGAATTCCATCTATTATATCGAGCAATAAAAACGGTGAATGCATTGCTGGCGCATTTGTTTTATTTTTCGCACTGTATGATTCAGCACTATATAAATTCTTTCTGTTTGTGCAACATATATGAAAGTACAGCTGGTTCAGAAGCATTATTAATCTACTAACGGTAATGCATAAGTGCAGATGAAAAGGAACAGGTGCACATGCATAAATACATTCAAAACTTTTTGCTACCGCATGTAAACAAAAATGTAAACTAACTTGTAGATAGCCGCTATGGAGTTATGGCCTTATACACTCTTTGTAGACTTGTCTATAAGATGTCTGTGTATATAGAGTGCCTATAGATTAAAAAAAATTCATATTTGTTAACAAATGTCTGCAGAATGTCATAGAAAAAAAGTGTATCGGACTATAAACTTCTGTTTTTGTAGACTGAAGTCTATAGAATGTCTATAGACTATCTATATACATTTGTATATAGACATTCCATAGACTTCAGTCTACAAAAGTAGAACTGTATATATAGTTCTACTTTTGTAGACTGAAGTGTATAAAATGTCTACGGACAAATCTCATCTGTAGACATTCTATAGACTTCAGTCTACAAAAGTAAAACTGTAAGCCTATACACTTGTCCATAGACAGTCTATAGACAGTCTATAGACTCAGACTTCTTATAGACTAGTCTATAAAAAGTGTATGGCCATAAGTCTCTAGACTGTCTATAGGCAGTGTATAGACAGTCTATAGACCCAGACTTTTTATAGACTAGTCTATAAAAAGTGTATGGCCATAAGCCTATAGACCGTCTATAGACAGTCTATAGACTCAGACTTCTTATAGACTAGTCTATAAAAAGTGTATGGCCATAAGTCTATAGACAGTCTATAGACAATCTATAGACTCAGACTTTTTATAGACTAGTCTATAAAAAGTATGGCGATAAGTCTATAGACTGTCTATAGACTGTGTATAGACAGTCTATAGACTCAGACTTTTTATAGACTAGTCTATAAAAAGTGTATGGCCATAAGTCTATAGACTGTCTATAGACTAGTCTAAAGAAATGTCTATAGACAGTCTATAGACTCAGACTTTTTATAGACTAGTCTATAAAAAGTGTATGGCCATAAATCTATAGACTGTCTATAGACTAGTCTAAAGAAATGTCTATAGACAGTCTATAGACTTCATAGACAAATGTCTATAGACTGTCTATGGACTTTCTATAAAAATTTTTGTAAGGGGTACCTAGCGAAGAACTTATCACGGCTGTGCCCGATGGTCTGAGCGACTTCCCCATGATGAACATTTGCTTAGGAAATGCAAGACGGGTCTGTTCTGAGTATATTATTTAGGTCACATTCGAAAACGACATGACATCCCACCGTATCCGTAGATATAGTCAAACAGTACTGAATACTGGGCCTTTCCACAGTTTTAGCTTTTATTTTTCGAACATATCACTTGTGATTCGCAAATAGAGTCTTACAAACCACACAAAATTATGCACTCTGACGATTTACTACTTCTTTATGGAACTCTCCAGAGCAACAGTGAGCACGTACACAGCACAGTTATTCTGGCGTGTCAGTAGCTTTACCTAAATAAGCAGTGGCACTGATCCAAGAAGCTCTTGTGATTGAAGTGATTAAGCAGGAGTTGTAAATGACCGTACCAGCAATAATGGTTGTTTACTGCAGAACATTAGGAGGGACACATTGTACACTGGTGGGAGAAGGGCCATCTAGAGGTATTCGCGGTTTCATTAAGAAAGATTTTTCTAGCTTATTTGGCTTATTAAAAGTAGGTGAGCGTTATAAGAGATCGCTGCACAATATATATATATATATATATGTATATGCGTGTGTGTGTATGTGTGTGTGTAAAGAGGGGTGAATTTGCCATGTTGCAATCAAAGTATTTCATGGTCGCTGCATGTGGTGCGCAGTAATAGTTCGCTCGCGCTTTTGATGGCGTAACATGCACAGCTGTACGACGCACCTGACAAATGAAAGAAAAATGGCTGACACGGTGTTGAGCTTAGAAGCGCAAGTAAAAACCTATGTTCACCCATATCGAAGTTGACCTAGAACGCACCTTCCTTTATTGTCTATTTCCATTGTGGCTAGCATATCGAACGTCCAATAAATTTTATGCTACAAGTTTTCGAGCTGACGAAGAAACTACAGTTCTGCCTCAAGGTTAGAAGGCATGCTCTGACGCTGTTTACATATATACATAATGCCTGTTGTTGTGAAGGCGGAGAGGCATTGCAGCAGCTGCTTAAGAGCGCCACGATGTTGGAGAGCGAGCAAGTTTCCATCCCGTGGCGTCCTCAGCTATGCCCTTGGTGGTAAATAGGAATTTTGACTCTTGTCAAAGGGTATAAATAATAGCACCAGGAACATCGGGGCTTGAACGGCCTTGCTGTATTTTTCAGAAAAGGCATTCTGAGAATAAAAAGAAGGTTTTATGAAGGGTAAGCACGGGGTCATGCCGAGGAGAAAAGTGCAGGTTCACAAGCAATATCTGGCGCGCAGAAATAACAACAGTTGTTCGCAACCAAAGCGCACAAAATATCACGACCACATGTGCGCTCCAACAACTTTCGACTTTCAACAACGTTATTTGCAATTAACAGTATAAAGAAACGACGGCACACTATGCATTCGTAATATGTTTTGTTACGTTTATGGGAACACTTGCCCATATTTTGCAAGTGCACTTATTTTGATAGCTGCGTGAAAATATTGTACGAAAATATTGCAAACGTTTTGTGCGTAGACTGCAGAACGCGGAGCCAGGCATAGACTTGTTGATCTGTAAGGCCGAACTTCGGAAATGAAACTGTTCAGGATGTGAAATTGTAGCAATGCAATCTAAATAAAAAGTATAGAAATGTTCTATGGCTGGCTTCCTAAAACTACATAGTAAGGGTGCCTAAGCGAGCTCGGAAAGTGAAAAATATGTTAATTTCTTTAGCGAAAGCTGCGCCTTTTATGTGCGTGAAGTTTATTAAAGCAGATAACATCAAACGAAGAAGTATGTTTAGCCATATTTAGCGCGAATGTGACGGCAGGATTTTTTTATAAGCATATTGCATCGCTGATGTGACGAGAAACAACAGCGCAAAAAGTGTGACTCATCAATCAAGAAAGCCACCAATGTGCAGCACTCATGTCCTTTAGTGTACAACGCATCTATACGATGAGTGGCACCGTTAGCTGACCCCCTAGTAATAAAAAAAACCCCGCTTAGCCAATGAAGTGAAACTTTCGTTTTGTGAAGAATGCCGTTCTTGTTTAGCTACCATTTGCAAGATAAATCACCCGTCTTATACCCGTCCTATACCACAAAGTGGGTGAAGTATCCCAAGAATGCCAATCGCATCACCATGCGCGGTGTTTTATTGCGATCGGAATTATATGGACACTCTAGGCGCAGTTCTACCGTCGGCGTCGCCGTGACGTTCCTTGTAAAATCCGAAGGCTCGTCGCCGCGAGCTGTATAATGTGTGTGCGAGTGAAATCGTGCGAGGGTAAACAGCCGATTGCGGCTTGGCTTCGCCCAGGGAAAGGATGATAGCAGGGAGGAAGCGCGCCGTTTTCCTTCGCGCGAGCTCCTGGGGCAGGCTAGGGAGGGCGAGCGTGTTCTATTCCGGGCGGCCCGGGCGGCGGCCTACCCCAGCCCGGGCTGCTATGTCTTGAAAACCATCTGCAACGGGAACATAGTCCACCGCGCGCTGTGCTTCCGCGGATTAGGCCTGGTTCACATGCTTGCACTAGAGGGACGAAATTTGGTCCAGTCGCACGCGCCCCGATGCAATTTTAGAGGGGCCATTGCACATTATTCATTTCATAGATCTGAACAATGCGACTGGTGTGACTTCTTGTGGGAGTCGCCGCATGATTCTCTTAATGTAATGACGAAAACTTCTATGTTAAGATAATATTTTCCTGCCTTTATTAGGAGCAAATAAAACGCGCCTTTTCAATGTAACGACGTCTTGAAGTTTAAATTTGTTTTGTAATGCGCAACGGCGGCTTCTTGTGTTCAGTGTGTAGAGGCACGGCGTACGTAAACAAGAGCTGTTCGCAGATTGTTGTTGAGCGCTGCGTGCTGGTCTGACGTGCCTTCTATGTCTTTGTCGTTCTGCGTGCAGTACAACTTACAAGATGACCTATCAACAAGTTCACATAGCTAACTTCAGCGCATAAGCAGTATTCGGAACTCAGCTGCAGTGAAGTCGTCGTGTTAACCCAACGAGATTCTCGTGCTACATGTGCTCATCGCCTGCTTCTGGAAAAATGATGTGTGTATATTTCCCGTGACTGGGCATAAGCGGTGCCTGCTCCTTGCCATATTCTTGCACCAAACGCAGCAACAAGCACCAACCCGAAAGCCCACTTCTGCCGCCGAAGGAAGCCGCAAATGATCTGTATGTGATTACTGAATGTGGCAATGGACATTCTGAAATTCAATCTTACTTCTAGCCTGGACCGCCCATCGTCTGCTGTGGTTATATATATATATATATATATATATATATATATATATATATATCGACATATAATATATCCGACAAATCAAATTTTCCTATAGCTACCGTCACTTGTGTAGAAATCTGCACATGGCGTCATACTGTTTTATCAGATACGCCTGCCGTCCACTTTATTGTACTGTTTCTCGTGCTGTTGTAGAGGAAGAAGCTAGTAGCAGAAGAAGCTAGAAATTATGGAAGCTGTAGATTTAAATACACCGGGAGAATGTTGCGTAAGCAAGTCCTCCGTTAGCAATGAATGCGTTTCTTGTCCGGAAACACACATTAGTGTTTCTTTCTCCTGGGGCCCTATAACGTAAAACTATTACAATATGTATTTATTCCAATCGACTGACATCAAATATACGCAACCACGATGCAAGAATCTGGCGGTGACCCGCAGCTAGGCCTGAGCAGCCGAATCAAACGCTCTCCACGTTTATAGGAGGTAACTTTCATTTGTTTTTAAAACAAATAGCACTGCCTACATTGATCGGTTTTTCTTGTTTAATTGGCTGACAGGAGGCGAGGAGTACGCTCAAGGCGACGGGATTTTGATGAGGAGAAGCCAGCGCACTGAAAGTAGATAACCAGATGAAGAGGGAGGTTCCGGCGTCCGCAATTGGTCCGCTTGCCCTTGCTTAGCTTGCAGTGGCTTGTCCGAAATCGCGGCAGCTTGCAACGGACAGTTAAGATGCCGGCCAAAACGGTTCCTCACCCAAGAAGAGTTGGCAAAAGGGCTCGATAACGTTATACGGGTCACGCATAAAGTTTTGTTATGCGCAAATAAAACCATGCTTTCCGGCACGTATGAGTAGCCAGTGCCTGAGCAGTCGGCGGCAGCCATATTAGTTTCGGAACACGGCAGGCTGCGGCTATTCAGAGAAAAAATCTAGTTTTGGTTCGGTGTATCTCGAAAGCGTACATGCCACTTTGACGCAATGACGTTTCGCAGTTTTGTGACGACGAGTGACAGACAGGTGAAGTGGGTGCAGCCTGGAACCTTTTGACCAATAGCAGAGGTTTAATGGCGAAAAGCGTCGAATCAGAAATAATTATTTTTCTTTTCTTCGGTTAAATCACGCATAATAGGTGTGTACTCGTCGTATCAAATTCGGCGTTATCGCTGTTTTTGTAAAGTCGTGTGACAGACTGGCGAAGTGGGTCTGGTGCAAAAAACTTTCCGACCAATCGCGGGGGGCTGATTGCAGTATTGGAATAGGAAAGTTTGGAATAGTTTTACGTTATAGCGCCCAAGCTTTACGTTATAGCGCCCCTGTTTGTGTATGTCCGGTTGATTGCTTGTCAGCCAGCATTTACCTGGCATGTTCATTAAATGTTCGGTTGTTAGGTCATCTCGGTTTTATTGTTCATGCTATGGGGCGTTCTATGGTGCCGTTTTCAGCCAGGCTATTCTTGATTTTTTAGACTGTAACAAGTCACTGTAAAGGCCCTTATGATGCTCTCCTGTACGCCGTAAAATTATTTACTATGGAAGTTTTTGTAGAGCGTGTAGTGCAGAGCAGTTTATAACAAGGTACGCTTTCTTTTAATTATATAAAAGGGTCATTGCGAAATTTCACTTTTATATAAAGGTGGCCAGAAACTACTACAGCAAGAATGCATCATAAAAGCCAGTGGTTGATGAAAGCAAACGATAAAAGCAGGAAATAGAAAAAATAAAAAAAGAGCAGTACAGAGACGAAAATTTGGGATCATTAACAGCGCAAGGAACTCATCTTTTTAATCATGAAATGCTTTTAGCTCCCATTGTCAGCGACCTTCAAATAACCTTGAGCAAAAACTCACAGCTGTTATACAGGCACTCAAACCAGAACTTCCGGGCAAGTGGACCACATTATATACGCTAGTTACTTCCAAACAAGTTACAAAATTATTGCTCCCGAGATCTTCCTAATGTTTGTTCACAATATCACTGAAGCTGTAACTTACCGTAGGCTGAAGTTTTATTTGTCATTACCTATAGGGGGCGATGTTCGAAAGGAACATACAGGATACCATACATTTGAATTCTGGGTAAAGTAATATGCTGCGGATCTACAGCGTTCGCCGAGCTGCTGTGTGGCGTGGCGTCGGACGCGTGTGGAAGCATTGGTTTGCCTTCGATATGCGACGCTCGCCGAGCTGCGGCATGGCGCGGCACCTAAGTGTCTGAGTCGCTGCTTTGCCTTCACGGAGAAAGGAAAAAAAATTGCTGCTGCCTAGCTCAGCTGTCCCTGGATATGCAAAGCGAATTGTTGGTTTAGCCCGGTTAAGTCTTAGTTTCACTTCGTTAACCTTTGATTTAGCTATACTTATTATACTTAGGTACACAATCATCGCTAAGCCAGTTATGACGGCTGTGCCTAGACATGACTGTGGTTAGGCTTGGGTAGAAATGCATCGTTCGATGGCGCGACGACTGTTCTGCCACAGGGAAAGCGCACGCGCTCGACATGCAAAGAGACGCCGCAAACGTGCGCAGCGTCGAAGCACAAACGGACAGGGCGCGTATGCGCCCGCTACATTGATCTCGACGGTGCAACACCTGTTCTTTTCTGCATCCTCTCCAGTGAAGCAGCTCACTGGGCGATATCCACGGGTGGTCAGACGCCGCCTGCCGACGACGGCTCAAAGCCTCCTGCTCCCGCGCAGCGCTTAGAGAAGGCGGCCTGACCTCGCTCTCATCCATGGCCAAGCTGGCACTGACTAGGCGAGCACGGCGCTGCTCTTAGGCAGGCGCGCGGCGAGTCACGTGGTCAGGCGGCGACCCAACGGCGAAGAGCGCATGCGCCAAGCCGGTGGCGGCGAGTCACGTGATGGGTTGCCAGCACTGCGGCGCAGATGCGGTCGAATGAAGGTTAAGTTGCTGGCGACGCTGAAAGAAGGCTTGACGCGGTTAGTAAAGCTTTCCCAATAAAAGTAAGGAGAGAATATTACGTTACGCAGCAAGTGTTGGCAAGCGAACGCTCCGTGAAGCCAGCCCTTTGCTCAGTGGTGGACCAATACGCGAGCTCATGCGTGAAGATCACGAAGTAAGAATAGAGATTTGCTGAGACGTTTGGTCGCTCTTCCTTCAGGCGCTTTTCTTCTACTAGCTCTGCAGTATGCTTTGTCTCCCTGGCGTCCTATGCTGACTGTCGTGCCTCCTTAAACCGGTTTTCTTCTTCTAGCTGGGCAGCTTCCATAAAGACCAGTGCACAGTATAGCATGATTGGGTGTAGTGTGGGGGCGTGTGCAGTTGTGAGCATGAACTAGACCCATCTTAATACTGTGGCTTGTGTCATCTCCAACCACTCTGCCTTGCGTAGCCATTGCATGCTTCCATGTACTTTGGAATACGAGAGTGCCAGCAGGTTTTTTCCGATACACGGAACTGGAAGAGCGCTTGTATGAGCAAGCTGCCGGTTTGTCTATTGGAAAAAAATTATCAGCCCTTCCACTCTGTGAAGTAGGACGAGGAGCGAAGTTGTGGTGTGTTTTACCTCAATTGACGCATCTATGTATATATATAAGTACAACAACAACAACAATAATAATATTATTATTCTTGATAATTTATTATCAAATGTGCGAGTATAAGTACAGAAATTGGGTTCGCCTAAGCCATCACAGTGGCTTGTCACGCGAAACCCGGCAGTCAATAACAAGACTCAGCTAGAAACTGACTTTTTTTCTTTCGCAAGAAAGAAAAAAATAAAAAGACATAAAACTAAGGTAGGGAGTGATGAAGTACAAAGAATCACGAAAGAAACAACAACAAAGAAAAGAAAAAGACGGAGAAACTACCAGAGAACGATGACATGTTTCAGCAATGATAGGAAAAATAAAAATATGGCGCCTATAATCACTCTGTGTACAATGCCCTTAAAGTTTTGCGAATGTCACGTACAGACTTACAGGAAGAAATTTCAGAAGGAAGGGCATTGTATATATCTGGAACATAAAAGGCACGAGTATATCTGCCAAACCTGGTACATGTGTGAGGAACTGAAAAAGCAGGTGCACGCCGTAAAGGACGGCAAGGCACAGTGGGGATATTAAAGGTATCCGTCCAGAAGTGTTTCAGTACCACTGTTTGAACAAACAGTGAGCGCATGTTCGGCAGTTTTAGTATCTGAAAAAGCTTCATCCCTTGTGGTCTGTATACGTCATAAGTAACACTTTTTAACATACACTTTAGTAACCTATTAACACGGTGATTCCAGGTACTAGAACAATGTACAGATGTTGTAATACCATATCTGAGCGCACTGTAGGCTGACGAGTCGACCAAAAGTTTCCTAACAGACAAGGGTAAAAACACTTTGATGCGGTACAGTAAACAGACGATTTTACGAAGTTGGGCACATATGTAAGATAAGCGAGTAGAAAAAAAGAAGGCTGGAATCAAACCATATGCCCAAATACTTCACAGATTCCGAAAATCTTATTGGAGGGCAGGAAAAATTAAGACATCGAGAGTTGTGCAGATAAAGTGAAGAAGAAAGGGAAACACGCTTGAGTATGCTATGGAAGCAAACCAACTTTGATTTAGAATGATTGATGTCAACTACATTTGCACCAAGATAACCCTTTAATTTCCCCACGTCATTTTGAAGGATTGAGAATGCGTCTGGAAAAGTCATGTGTGGCTAAACTTGCAGTATCGTCTGCATATTGAAATAACTTGCAGACAGACAGCACGTTGCGCATGTCCTTAACGTATATACTAAAGAGTAAGGGAGACAGTATGGAACCTTGTGACACACCGGCCTTCAGAAAAACACGGGAACTGCAAATGTCTGAAATGGACACAATCTGGGAGCGATCTCTAAGGAAATTGAGTAGCAATCGGAAGAAAGATCCTCGAAAACCTAAATTGTAGTATTTCTCTAGCATAATCGAATGGCATACCGTGTCAAAGGCTTTCGCCACATCTAGAAGAAGTGCGCAACATACAAGATTTTTTTCAAGTGAAGAAAATAAATGGTCACTCAATTGTTCTAATAAAGCCTGAGTGCCCCTTTTTTCGAGAAAACCATATTGACAGTGGGGGAACCCCCCCACTTTTTTAATAAAGCTGTCCATTACTAAGAAGACATGTTCTTCTAGAACTTTTGCTACACTAGGCAGGATAGAAATGGGGCGATAATTATGCACACACTTAGCATCACCACCTTTTAGAAGTGGTCGAACTACGGCCGTTTTTAACCGCGTAGGAATACTACCGCTTGTAATTATCCCATTTAGGATTTCTAGCAAGACATTTTTCAGAACACCGAAGTTCCTGTATAGATCAAACATGCGAATTTTATCGATACCTGGTGATTGATGTCTGCCAAAGCTGCCCAATAACGAGTAAAGCTCTTCATCCGTCATAGTGGGTAGGAAAGCGGATTCAAAACAGGAGTAGTAGTGCTACCAGTGTAGCATGATTGCTTAGACACCCCAGAAAACTGAGTGACAAATTGGTCAAAATTGTCAACGACTGTTGATAAATCTGAATCAAAATTATTCTAAATATCTTTAGCCGAATTTGAAGGTAGTCCCTTCACCTCGTTTATCAGAGACCACGTTTTCTTAGTATTTCTATGATGTTTATAAAAGCGGTTTCTGGTGTGTACGCAGAATGCAATTACTAGGCGAACGTCTGCACCGTCCAAAGCAGGTCTTTTTCTTTGATAGCGGATAATATCATGCTATTCAACCAAGTCTGGTTCGGGCGGCGTTGGCGAACGTAAATTGTGCTTTCACTGGATTTATATATAATGTACACCGAACGTGAAAATTCATTATAAAACTCGAGCCTGTCGGTATTTTCAAGCAGGCCTGGCCAGTCGAACAAAGCGACCAGTTTATCAAAAGTAGCCGTATCGGTAACAGCATGGCAAGTGTTGGGGCAAGAACATGATAACGACCGCGAAGGAACGCGTAACTGACAAGCTATGAAGTAATCGTCGGCAACTTTCTGTTGTAACACTGCACCGTGAACTGAAGCAGACTCCGTGCGGATGTTGAAATGATCAATACAAGACTTTGCTAAATTATTAGGAAGCAATTCTACCCTAGTTGGAATATCAATAATACTTTTAACGCCATGTTTTGCAATGATATCTAAGTAAGCGCATACCGAGGTTGCAAAGGGATTAAGAATATCTATATTGAAATCGCCTACTAGGCATATGTTAGGAACTAACGTCGTTCTTTGTAAATGTGCCTCCAGCTCATTGAGAAACAAGGACAGGTTACTTGAGGGTGGTCTATATATTGCCAAGAGTGAAATATGACTAAGTTGGCTTGAAATGTTCAGTGCCAAAGATTCCGCACTAGAAAAATTAGCCGCTACCTGTTCCACACTCCAAGTATCCTGTACGAAAATTACTATCCCTCCGCCTCTTTGAGTGTCTCGAGTGAACCAAAAGGAAACGAATCCTGGAAAAGTGAAAAGGTTAGTCTCGGCCGAGCTCATATTTATTTCAGTAAGAACAAAAGCGTCCACTTTATGTAAAATGCTATCAACGTAAGTACAATGTGTCCCAATGCTTTCGCAAACTGCGGATAGTAACGTGAACTGTGGTAACTGCTGATGGAAAGGAAAACAGACGAACAAGTGCTTGAAATGTCAACCAAACTCTCGCACAGAGACATAAGGTTGTTTTGAAAAAAATCGCCGTAGTGAATGATGGAGCGCTTCGAACCAATCACGTTAGGCGCAACAGATCATTCACGTCGTTCACACGGATTAAAGAGGCACCCTCCTCCTTCTTAGCAAACACGTTTCAGTCCTTTGTCCAAACATGCTTATATTTCTTTTCCTTTCCCTTTTGACTGGCAGGCCAGAACAGCTCCCGGTTTGTTGCTGTAAGGTTCTCATTAAAATAAAGTTTGTGGCCAGTATCAGTTCTGCATAAGTTCTGCAGTTTATGGCGACAAGCCATCTAAGTCTCCTTTACAGATACCGAAGCAAATTTAATCAGAACGACTGGACATTCATCTTTCTTTTTGCTCGGTAAGCGATGGATGGCAAGAATGCCAGAGCTGTCGAAGTCTGATGGTCAATTTTTTTGCTAGATTCACGGCAACGGCGCGCAAGTCCTCATTAGGTGCAGCAGGAAGGCCGTGGATTTCGAGGTTTGAACGGCGACTGTACTGCTCCTATTTGTTCATTTCAGTTTTCAAAGACTGGATCTCGATCTCTTGCTCCTGCACTTTGAGCGTGAGTGATGAAACCTCCGAGTTGGCTTGCTTCATTTCTTTTTCACTTGCTTCTATTCTAACCAGAAAATCGTAATTTGTTGACATGAATGCAACTGAATTTTGAATACGATTCACGGAAGACTGTATCTTATCGACAGTCGACGTCAGTACCAAAAGCTGATCGATTTTAGCAGGAAATGATAACAATGAATTGATATCAGGTCTAAGGGAAGAGAGACTGTCCAGTTTTTGATTTATAGCTCCTATTTGGCTTTGCAGAACATCAAGTTCCTCTGTAAAAGATGCATCTGTAGCTGAGGGTCGGTTTTTTCCCTGTCGACAATGACGACATTTCCATGTGTCACGTTTGGACGTACCCATCGAAATGAACGTTGATTCTGCGATTCCCGAACAAGATGAGCGCAAATAACAGGTCTTTTTACACTCTTTGCAACACATGAAACGGCCATCATTAGGAAGAGGATCAGAGCAATCTGCACAGGACGACATTGGCACGGCGCCGTCACAGGAGGATACACCAACCCTCATGCACAAAATATCTGACCCTCTAGAGCAGTCGGTGGCACGCAGAAACTAAACAATTCAATTAGAAGCCTTAGCTCGCCTGGGCAAAGACAAGCGTCAGTTTGTGGCGAAGAATTGCCGCCGACTGCAGAAGGCTGTGTATCAGTCCGTGCTTTTGTAGGTGACGGTGAGACGATTAGCGGCCCTCTGGTGCCCTGGCTTGTCGGGGGGGGGGGGGGGAGGCAATGTTGCTGCGCAGGCTTGATACCACGATTATCGCACTTGGGTTCTGGCGGAAGATGGCTGCATGAACCGGGCTGGGCGACGCATGGTCCTTCGGATTTCCTGGGCAAAGACAAACGTCACTTTGTGGCAAAGAATTGCGGCCGACTGCCGACTGCGCCGACTGAATAATAATAATTATTATATTAATTTTTATTATTACTATTATTATTATTGCCATCTTACAATAATCGTACATCAGAAGGCAGGCCCGTCAAAGCCAAGGAACTGGCTTGCGTGACTTGGTCCGGCATGTTGGCAAACAAAGTCAAAATGGCTACATGTACAGAAATGAAAAGCTCGTGAAGTTTATCACTCAAAAATGAAACAGAAACTCAGCTGAAATCAGTGACAAAGAAATACAAGAAACAAGAAAAGAGAAATGTAGTTTTATACATATCTTACAGTGCCTTCAACATTTTTTTTTCAAGTTTCGTTTCGAAGTTGCAGTAAATATATGATCAGGTAGGTCACTGAACATTCTTGGGACATAAGCATACCTACTAGCTTTACCAAATCTTGTGTTGCAGTGCGGTACTATAAAACGCAATATTTTCCGCAGTGCACGCGGAGCAACATATTCCTGTTTGAAATCACGGTTCCAAAAATGTCTTACCACAACCCTTTGAGTGAACAAAGTTTTAAATGACGGAAGAGCCAGATGTATAAACAAGTTTACACTGTCGGCCGAGGAAGAGCTATAAGCAATGGACTTCAACATATTTTTTAGAATTCTGTCAATTCGACAGAGCCATCGAGATGAGCAAAACCCGAACAATGTAATGCCATAACGTAACGCACTGTATGCTAAGGCGTGCATGATAGTGATTATTACAGGCATCGGAACAATGGATTTAATGTTAAAAAGCAGCGAGGAAACACTTCTGAGCCTGCCGCAAAGATATGTCATGTTGTGATCATGAATAATAATATTAATAATAATAGTATTATTAATAATTAATATTATTCAACGGCACAGACAATGAATACTTCTCTTGACTGTGGAGCGATTCATTCTTATTCTTTTATTAAGTAGTGACGTACGCAAGTACCGCCGAATGGCAGACGGGAATTACAAAATGTTTACAACTTTACTGTGAACTGCGTAATTGGGAAAAGTACATGAAACTCAGCGTAATGTTAGAGTCGTCTCAGCGCTTCATAGTCGTATAATTTGTTTTGGAATAGTTTCGAAAAAAAATTGTTATCGCCCTTTTCTGTAACCCTACTCCCTCCATAGACGGCCATGTACTGACAGCAAACGGGCATTCTGTAATGTTTACAACTTCAATGTGAACTCATTCTGACAAGTAAATTAAACTCGGTTAAGTAGAATCGTCTTAGTGGTCAATTTCAGTATGATTTTTGTCTAAGTTTCCTAAATTAGATTGAGAGCTACAGAGCATTCGCGAGAAAGTGGAGATGAAAACACAGGTGGAGTCTAACGCGGACGCCGGTGGAGAAGGCTCGCGTTTTGTGTCGACACACGGACACGATCCTGGGAGCTGTAGCGCTTAACAGCTTCGCTATAAAAAAAACCGTATTCCTTGAAAGCTGCTCGCATGGATATTTGGCAATTGTAATGATTGTTTTTTTCTTTAACTAAGATTTTCCATCTGTCTTTTCTTTCTGTAACGTTTTCATTTCTGTTTGGTTAGATCAAGCACCAAGTTTTCTATGGCTGTCTTGCTGTATTTTTTTTCGTAAGCTGCATAAATCGCCTCATTTTCGCAATAGACCTTAGTGGGGTTTTAGCCCTTATCCTTGTCCCGCGTCATCCTGTTGATACTGCTTCAAGCTATGCGCCATTGCAACATATATGTGCTTGTGTCTGCATAGATTTGGATGTGAATTTGGGGCCTTGTGAGGGCGCATCGCTCTTCTCCTGTGCAGCCTCATGAATTCGTTATCTATAACGCAACAGAAAGACAATAGACAGAAAGAAGAGAACACGCAGAACACTTCATTCTAGTGCGTTGTCTATCTGTTGCGCTGCTGTTAATAATGGATACACACCAACTCGTCCAGTTTTCAGCTCTTATGTCGGGCGGATGTGCTCGCTCTTGCACTGAAATGTCTGTATGGCTCCGTATCTCATAATTTATTTTCTTGGCCATTTCCTTGCAAGGTATGTGTCAGTCTCCCACATTCCCCGACTATCTTGTGTGATGTGCCAGCCCTGACAATTTCTGGTGAAACCATGCCGGCACGCAGGATGTTGAAGTCTTCGAATTTGCACGGCAAGTGCGTCTTCTGTACAGTTTCTCTGGGTGTAGGATGTTCTGTAATAGTCCCCACTTGTATGGTATGCAATTTTATATGATGTCTTACTACTGTTACACCGTTATTGCTATATGTGCCTGATGTCTACTTGTGTCATGATTAGCAATTTCATCTGTGTGTTTGGCAGCTGCATAGATTCTTCTGGCTTAATGATCTACCCCATATGGCAGGGTGTGGGCTTGTTGTGTGTCGATTTCAGGTGCTCCTGAGTTTCTGTTTCTGAAGGGAGGGCTAATCATCGTTGCCGCTCTTATACTAGCTGGCATAGTATATTGGGGACCAGATTCCGAACTCTTGAGGCAAAAATTTTTACCGCAGGCTGAAACTCTCCTTTGGCTATGAGCTTGTGTGATTGCTCTTTGTCGTAGAGGTCTTCAAGCTTGGTAAAGATTGAAAGACCTGTCAGTACCGTATGCCTGTGTTCGAAGAGTTCTCTTTTTTCTGCGCTGCTGGTAATTCATACCGTACAACCCCTTACGCAGAAGTACAGCATCTGCGAGTTTACATAGTATTCGCTCATCCACCCATACCCCATGATTCAGAGATTGTTCTTTTCATCTGGCGTAGAATTTTTGTCCAGGCATGGCACAATTGTTTCACCGACGTGCTGGCTCTGCCGTCTTGGTCTTACACTAGGCGATGATCTGGACATGTTGACTTGCGGGTATATTAGTCCAGCTGTGTGAAGCACAACGTGCACTCTGGGGTAGTTCTTGATTCTAGTCTTACTTCCGACGTGGATGTAAGCTCGCTTATCTGAAATCGAGAGGCGAAGCTGGCTAAGAAAGTCTTTAATGTTGTCGAGAGCTTGTTGCATGATTCTTGATTTCTGCATTAGATAGCTTTCCCATAGAATATAGCACTCCTGAGACAGTAGTAATACTTGTAATGTACCTTTATTATTGGTGACAATATGCTAAATATACTTCCCACTCTCACCTGGAATTTTATGCCTTTCAAAAAGTTATGGTTGATCTTAATTGTGCCAACACAAATTTTCTTGCTCGTCATTCCTTTTATTAGAGAAGCATGAGGTACTGTGTTAAAAACATTTTCACTCTCTTCATTTTTCATATGTGTTATAACACAATGTCCTCTAATAAAGTTGCTGCTGCTTATGGTCCACTCATCTCTCGCAGATGGGCAAACTCTTGAAAAAGATTTTCTTTCTGCTAGGTGCATGATGTAGCATGAGCATTCATGTCTTTTGACATTCATAGATATGCAGAACTAGCTACCCATTAGAGTACTTACTATGCCTAATCATGCTTAATTGTGTAGTGCTGTTAAACAGTACATATTGATGCAATGAATGTTTACGCATTCTAAGTAGCAGGAAAGATGCTTGTTTTACAATTGTGTCGTTCGCTTTCGGTTGGTGTTAGTATTTCTTGTTCGATATTGCGTATCCATGTTCCCCTTATGCAAAAGGCTTTGGAATTTAAAGGTTTAGTGAATGATGATAAACAAAATCTAAGTACAACACCTTTTTTTAACGTATGACTGCTATCGAAATGCGACTGCCATGGCCGGTAATTCAACCCCTCGGCTTGTGTAAGCAGCAGAATGCCTAGCCATAGTAGCTGGTGAATAAACTGAAGAAAAATTTCACTCTCGGCAGATTTATATTGTTTTGCCTGTATGTATGTAAACATTGCAATAAGTATTTGATTTCAAAAAAAGGCAGGTTCCGGTCTTTTATTGAATAAACTGCATATTGGGCATAGTTGAAATGCAGAAAGTTCTTTTTCAAATCCCAGCGTGAAATGTTGTTGCAAGTAGCATGGTACTTCATTACAAATAAAGATAGGTATTACAGACAATAGATATCCTTATATGGGGTTACACACTAATAAATGTGACACACACTTAGTAGAAACTCTTATCAGTAACATGTGGGTGATCAATGTTTCTGCTCGCTAGATTAGCTGTGGACTGGCAAATATCGTTTATACTTAAAGGATGCGGAGATTCACAGGAAGCCATGCAACTGGCTGACTTCGCTGCAGTTTTGATTAACTTTTCTTTAACGTGCCGTCTTCTACTGTTTCATCTACGTACGAACAGCCTCTTTTGCCTGGTTTTCGGATCGCTGCACAAGTTTTGCACGACAGTGCAGGAGGGTGCGTTGTCACTGTTGCACTATAGCAAGTCAATAATTTACAAACTGTATAGTTATTTACCGGTCAAAGCAAGAGTTACTACAGGGGTAGTTAGGATACAAAGTCAGCAACGTATTCAAGGTTTATTGATTTTTGTACAGGGAAAAAAAGATTCACCATCAGAGAAGACATGCAACCTAGCGTGCATAAAATATTCGAAACAAATAAACGATGCTGTTTACTCAAGCCATGGAGTTAAGGCTATTGTAAAAAATTCATTACTATAGCCTGCACAATTAGCATGTCAAATTGAATAATTTAGGCAAGATAACATTTCAAAATGCATGAGGAAATTTACGCATGAAAACTGAGAAAAATGCAACGTTGAAACTTTGGGTACTTTGTTGTCTTGCCATTTGCCGTTTCCAAGGTTGTAATTATTCAAACTGCTCCGTAGGCGCAATTTTTGATTGCTACTCAAAAAAATAAAATTGTGACGACCCCAAAAAGGCCATGTTTTCTCGTGGGGATGAAACACCTTGTAGTATTGACAACTCGCAAAGGTGTACGAAGCAAACGTGAAGATGCACTTCATTTGTCACGTAGCCTGTCGACGAACGCATAGAAAAGGAAGGATGGAATCTGCGGTACAAGTTCTTTATTCTCCCTTCGCGTACATACCGAATTCGACAATCCACGTCTGGGCGCATTGTGCTTGTTTTGCGAGACGCCTTGCAGGATCGAAACATGGGCACGGCGGCCACATTTTAATAGGGGCGAAATTCGAACACACTCGTGTACCTAGATTTAGTTGCACGCTAAAGATCCCCAGGTGGTCGAAATTTTCGAAGTCCCCCACTACGGCGTGCCCCATAATCAGAAAGCGGTTTTCTCACGTAAAACCCCATAATTATTTTTTTTGCGAGGCGCTGATTACCAAAACAAACCACGAAATAGATCTTGGCGCAATTTCAACAAAAAATCGATGCGACGTTGAGACGCTGCGATCAAGCGGTTGGTCGCAGCCGAAAACGGGGGGTCGGCACTGTGACTGCAATTTTTGTCATGTGTGACGGAAATAGCCCTCGCGTTGTGATGACAGTTGCATCAGGTGAAACAGGCTTCAATTTGCGTTGATGCGCGTTTCGGCACGATGGTCGATTCGCTCACTGCTGCTGCCAGGCGTCCTCGCTCCAGCGTTTTGACAGCGAGTTTCCAC